>NC_053390.1:1382293-1469793 GCF_905171765.1 Bufo bufo
GGTCGGGCAGAGACAGAGACCTCCATCAGTGTGTAATAGGTGGGTGATATCATGGATAGAAGGGTCGGGCAGAGACAGAGACCTCCATCAGTGTGTAATAGATGGGAGATATCATGGATAGAAGGGTCGGGCAGAGACAGAGACATCCATCAGTATGTAATAGATGGGAGATATTGGATAGAAGGGTCGGGCAGAGACCTCCATCAGTATGTAATAGATGGGAGATATCATGGATAGAAGGGTCGGGCAGAGACAGAGACCTCCATCAGCATGTAATAGATGGGTGATATCATGGATAGAAGGGTCGGGCAGAGACCTCCATCAGTATGTAATAGATGGGAGATATCATGGATAGAAGGGTCGGGCAGAGACCTCCATCAGTATGTAATAGATGGGAGATATCATGGATAGAAGGGTCGGGCAGAGACCTCCATCAGTGTGTAATAGATGGGAGATATCATGATTAGAAGGGTCGGGCAGAGACCTCCATCAGTGTGTAATAGATGGGAGATATCATGGATAGAAGGGTCGGGCAGAGACAGAGACCTCCATCAGTATGTAATAGATGGGTGATATCATGGATAGAAGGGTCGGGCAGAGACCTCCAACAGTGTGTAATAGATGGGAGATATCATGGATAGAAGGGTCGGGCAGAGACAGAGACCTTCATCAGTATGTAATAGATGGGTGATATCATGGATAGAAGGGTCGGGCAGAGACCTCCATCAGTATGTAATAGATGGGTGATATCATGGATAGAAGGGTCAGGCAGAGACCTCCATCAGTATGTAATAGATGGGTGATATCATGGATAGAAGGGTCGGGCAGAGACCTCCATCAGTATGTAACAGATGGGTGATATCATGGATAGAAGGGTCGGGCAGAGACCTCCATCGGTATGTAATAGATGGGTGATATCATGGATAGAAGGGTCGGGCAGAGACCTCCATCAGTATGTAATAGATGGGTGATATCATGGATAGAAGGGTCGGGCAGAGACCTCCATCAGTATGTAACAGATGGGTGATATCATGGATAGAAGGGTCGGGCAGAGACCTCCATCGGTATGTAATAGATGGGAGATATCATGGATAGAAGGGTCGGCAGAGACAGAGACCTCCATCAGTATGTAATAGATGGGTGATATCATGGATAGAAGGGTCGGGCAGAGACCTCCATCAGTATGTAATAGATGGGAGATATCATGGATAGAAGGGTCGGGCAGAGACAGAGACCTCCATCAGTATGTAATAGATGGGAGATATCATGGATAGAAGGGTCGGGCAGAGACCTCCATCAGTATGTAATAGATGGGAGATATCATGGATAGAAGGGTCGGGCAGAGACCTCCATCAGTATGTAATAGATGGGAGATATCATGGATAGAAGGGTCGGGCAGAGACAGAGACCTCCATCAGTATGTAATAGATGGGAGATATCATGGATAGAAGGGTCGGGCAGAGACCTCCATCAGTATGTAATAGATGGGTGATATCATGGATAGAAGGGTCGGGCAGAGACCTCCATCAGTATGTAATAGATGGGTGATATCATGGATAGAAGGGTCGGGCAGAGACCTCCAACAGTGTGTAATAGATGGGTGATATCATGGATAGAAGGGTCGGGCAGAGACCTCCATCAGTATGTAATAGATGGGTGATATCATGGATAGAAGGGTCGGGCAGAGACCTCCATCAGTATGTAACAGATGGGAGATATCATGGATAGAAGGGTCGGGCAGAGACAGAGACCTCCATCAGTATGTAATAGATGGGAGATATCATGGATAGAAGGGTCGGGCAGAGACCTCCATCAGTATGTAATAGATGGGAGATATCATGGATAGAAGGGTCGGGCAGAGACAGAGACCTCCATCAGTATGTAATAGATGGGCGATATCATGAATAGAAGGGTCGGGCAGAGACCTCCATCAGTATGTAATAGATGGGTGATATCATGGATAGAAGGGTCGGGCAGAGACCTCCATCAGTATGTAATAGATGGGTGATATCATGGATAGAAGGGTCGGGCAGAGACCTCCATCAGTATGTAACAGATGGGAGATATCATGGATAGAAGGGTCGGGCAGAGACAGAGACCTCCATCAGTATGTAATAGATGGGAGATATCATGGATAGAAGGGTCGGGCAGAGACCTCCATCAGTATGTAATAGATGGGTGATATCATGGATAGAAGGGTCGGGCAGAGACCTCCATCGGTATGTAATAGATGGGAGATATCATGGATAGAAGGGTCGGGCAGAGACAGAGACCTCCATCAGTATGTAATAGATGGGAGATATCATGGATAGAAGGGTCGGGCAGAGACAGAGACCTCCATCAGTATGTAATAGATGGGTGATATCATGGATAGAACGGTCGGGCAGAGACCTCCATCAGTATGTAATAGATGGGAGATATCATGGATAGAAGGGTCAGGCAGAGACCTCCATCAATGTGTAATAGATGGAAGATATCATGGATAGAAGGGTCAGGCAGAGACCTCCATCAGTGTGTAAAAGATGGGTGATATGGATAGAAGGGTCGGGGCAGAGACAGAGACCTCCATCAGTATGTAATAGATGGGAGATATCATGGATAGAAGGGTCGGGCAGAGACAGAGACCTCCTTTAGTATGTAATAGATGGGAGATATCATGGAAAGAAGGGTCGGACAGAGACCTCCATCAGTATGTAATAGATGGGTGATATCATGGATAGAAGGGTCGGGCAGAGACCTCCATCAGTATGTAACAGATGGGTGATATCATGGATAGAAGGGTCGGACAGAGACAGAGACCTCCATCAGTATGTAATAGATGGGAGATATCATGGATAGAAGGGTCGGGCAGAGACAGAGACCTCCATCAGTATGTAATAGATGGGTGATATCATGGATAGAAGGGTCGGGCAGAGACCTCCAACAGTGTGTAATAGATGGGTGATATCATGGATAGAAGGGTCGGGCAGAGACCTCCATCAGTATGTAATAGATGGGTGATATCATGGATAGAAGGGTCGGGCAGAGACCTCCATCAGTATGTAACAGATGGGAGATATCATGGATAGAAGGGTCGGGCAGAGACAGAGACCTCCATCAGTATGTAATAGATGGGTGATATCATGGATAGAACGGTCGGGCAGAGACCTCCATCAGTATGTAATAGATGGGAGATATCATGGATAGAAGGGTCAGGCAGAGACCTCCATCAATGTGTAATAGATGGAAGATATCATGGATAGAAGGGTCAGGCAGAGACCTCCATCAGTGTGTAAAAGATGGGTGATATGGATAGAAGGGTCGGGGCAGAGACAGAGACCTCCATCAGTATGTAATAGATGGGAGATATCATGGATAGAAGGGTCGGGCAGAGACAGAGACCTCCTTTAGTATGTAATAGATGGGAGATATCATGGAAAGAAGGGTCGGACAGAGACCTCCATCAGTATGTAATAGATGGGTGATATCATGGATAGAAGGGTCGGGCAGAGACCTCCATCAGTATGTAACAGATGGGTGATATCATGGATAGAAGGGTCGGACAGAGACAGAGACCTCCATCAGTATGTAATAGATGGGAGATATCATGGATAGAAGGGTCGGGCAGAGACAGAGACCTCCATCAGTATGTAATAGATGGGTGATATCATGGATAGAAGGGTCGGGCAGAGACCTCCATCGGTGCGCTCTAGATAGCAGAGTCGGGGTTCCCATAGCTTTAGGCAGAGACTGTATACATTCGTCATCTCCACCCTGTGAGATTAGAAAAGCATTTTCCAAAGCCGGGAGCTCGGGGAGGAGGAGGCATCCATCGTCCTAGGGTTGTAACCTGCACCCTCCACCGTCACCAGTTTCGGGGTAGCTTGGGCACTGGAAATACCAAGCTGCAACCAGTATGTATTTAGAGAGCAGATTACTGCAGCGATGCCCCCGGTGACCTGAAGGTCATCAGCTTCATCCACCACGGACACAGCTTGTGTGAGGGAAAGCATACAGGCGTCCATTATGTAGATATATATTCATGTTGTATCTATGTGTAACCTGCACTAAGCTAGGATTCATCTGTGGAAGGAGGAGAATAAACTCCACACTGGACCCTCCCCCCCATGGCGATCATACTTATCGGACGCTCGTCTCCCCTGTGACACGGGTACTGTGCCCGTCTGTGTATATATAATAAGGAGGGCATCACCAGGAACACTCCATGTATGTGTCTGTGTCGGGACAACTATTAGGAGACACCATCACATCGGAAGGCTGGAGCCCACCGTATCCTGAGACCAGAATGTCTGTATGACCCCCAGCAGGGACCTACTACACCAGACTGTGGCCATATCATACCTGGGATCCATTAGAGAAAGGTCTGCTGAGCCCAGTGGTGGATGGGGTCTGGCGACAGCGCATGTCAGGGAGGGACGGATGGGGAAGTTGGATCTGAACTTGCCAATGCCTCTCAGGAAGGTAAGCAGCGGCTGCCCGCTGGTTACTCCTCTCTCCACCCTCAGAGCACATGGACTTAGCTGAACTGAGCATGCACATGTATTAGAGGGGGTTGGGAGAGACAGCTACCCGGTACTGGAGGTGCACGGCCAGCAGCTAGCCTCCATGTCAGCTACCCCAGTGCTGAGCGGATGTGAGAGAGGCTGGCCGCGGCGTACAGGATGGAATTAACTGCGCTGGACAGTCTGGAGCAGCGAGTAACACAGTGACGAACCACCACCATGTCTCACCATGCAGTAACAAGACACGGAAGGGCAGCCGCAGCAGCTGGATGGGGCAGTTCACTCGTTGGCAGCCAATGGTCAGCTTGTAGACATATTTCACCGACTGACCCCTAAAAGATGGAGGAGCCGTTATGGGCAGCGTCTCACTGTAGGAATCTGAAACAGAAGAAAGGCCAGGTCATCTACAGGGGAGCCCCAAAGCCATGAACACCCAACCCTGCCCCATGTCACATCCTTACAGGACTTCGTCTCTCCAGGGTCCAGACGCAGGTCACAAAACAGAATCTTAGGGGGAGTAGAAAGGATGCACTGGCCCCTCTCACCTGGGAAGAAGAGAGGAGATTACGGGGGCGGCGAGGGCACAGGGGGGACGGGGACGGGTCATACACACCTCTGTTAGGGATGAAGACCGTCTCCTTCTCTGCCTGCACATCCTGCCGCGGCTCCTCACTGGCTGGCAGCTGCACCCTGCTGTCACTGGCGTGGAACTGGCAGTGAATCTGTGCACTGGCCCATGCCAGGGTCTCACTGCAAGACATGTAAAATCAGGACACGTGTGCACCCCGCTACCTACAGAAATCTACCGTCAGCTCTGTATGTAATATAGTTGTGGCGAAACCAACCTCGCCACTGGGTTTTGGAGAGGACTGGCTGCTGGCCTCTTGCCCCAGGATTATGGGCCATATACTAACTTTTAAACCCCTGAACCGATTCAAGTGAATTTTGGATAGGTTTGTCCCCACGTTATACTGTTTGAATTAATGTAAGTTATATGTATGGCCAATGTAAACTCACAAAGTTGTAACAATTTATAATAAGTGTAACTTGTCAGCTTGGGAGGAATATGCTGGGTGTGTTTCTATTGTGCCATTGTCCCATTGTGTGTTTAAATGGTGATGTCTGTTCTGTTGTCCTCACATGTGTATTGGCGATCTCCCTTTGTCCTCAGAGATAATTGGATTGCTCTTCAGGTTGTCTGGACAGAAAGGAGGAGACCATGATGCATTGTGGGGATATGTTGTCCTATGTTACAGTCTTCATTCTGGTCCTCTGGGGGCGTGAACGATTGGTTGCTGTAGTTACATTGTATGTGTTGTTAATTACTGATTGGTTGTATTTCAAACCCCTGTGGGCAGTACTATGTTTGTGGTTTATGAATAAAAGAGGCTGCACGTGAAGTACAGTCAGACCACTGCTTGACCCTCAACACGGAGCCTTGTCTCGTTATTGGGGGGATTCACTGTATGCTGTTAGAGGACCGATTGCCAGAAGTGTAAGCTGATTCCTGTTCGTCTGCTAGCAGCTATTCGTGAGGTTCCAGTTTGGAGTGCTATTTTGTATCCAGTTCGGGAGTTTGGTGTATCCTGCGGTAGCTGTGCCTGTCTCTCAGAAAGGGGCTTATCGCCTAAACGGATTTTAACCCCTTGTCTGCTGAAACGGTCCGTTACAATAGTAGAACAGGGAGGCAGGGAAAGGAAAATACAGCGGCACTACCTGCAAACACCTTTGTCTTCATGCGTCTGTGTCGAACCCAGGGGAGGCAGCCGTGATAGGAGACCCAGCAGGAGGTGGTGCTCAGCGTAGTAAAGCGGTAAATGAATGGAAATTGAGAAAGAGACGCGGCACTCACCGGACTTCTTAATGCTGGTGGCTGTTTATTTCAGGTAAAGCATCATGCGCAGGCAGGGGGGCGGGATGGCCACAGTGTGCGGCGACGGCCGTTTCACGCTGGGATAGCGCTTCTTCTGGCCGGATATCCGGCCAGAAGAAGCGCTATCCCAGCGCGAAACGGCCGTCACCGCCGACGCACACTGTGGCCATCCCGCCCCCCTGCCTGCGCATGATGCTTTACCTGAAATAAACAGCCACCAGCATTAAGAAGTCCGGTGAGTGCCGCGTCTCTTTCTCAATTTCAATTCTCTGTATGTAATATATGTAATCTATACTTCATGTATGATCTGTATGATGCACACAGTGCCTTGCTAACGTATTCACCCCCCCCCCTTCACTTTTTTGTATTTTGTTACATTACAGCCTTAAGTTCAATGTTTTGTTAATCTGAATTTTATATCACGACCGGAGGCTCATATTGCATTCTCAATCTTTACTGTAACCATAGCAGCAAAGAGAAAAAACACACAGAAACCATCCCACAAGGGTAACCCCTCCCATAGTCCAGTCCATAAGTAGAACCTCCCACAGGAACTCTTCCTCTTTCTTTGCTGCTTTCCATGGCAAGATAAGTGTACCTTTTGACTGTTATATTCATTTTGCTGAATTGCTATATATTTTCTATATTTACTGATATTTGTGGTATTAGTCATTGCTATATATATATATATATATATATATATATATATATATGTGTGTTATCATCGCTTGCATGTACTTGGTTTAATCTGGGGAGCGACTATATGTATATATATTTTTCCCCTCTTGATTTGATTTTCTTCCCTCTGGCTCCGGTTTAGCCACCGCTACTGCCCTCCTTTCCTTACCCGCCTCGGGCGGGTTTCTACAGCGTCGCTTCCCTCCCTCCTTACCTCAGTCTCTCACCGGCGCCGGCTCCATTCCGGCCTGCACACGCTACTGCCGTAATCTCGCGAGACGAGATTTCATCCTCACGGTTCCCTGCGCTCTGTCTCCCTCCGGCCTGCTTCTCTTGAGCCGGATTGGGGGCGTGTTCTCTCCGTCCCGCGCTTCTGGTGGGCGGAGTCTTACCACAGTCAGCTTGCTCTCCTGCTCCCTGTCTGCTACAGCGCCGCTGCGTCTCCCATTCCTTCAGGTTTGCAGTTCTCACAGGAGTGACTAACTCCTTACCATGTCCCTTCCTGCACAATCCGATTTATCTGCCCCCTCTCTAGTGCCTATCCCAGCCTCATCTGCTATGCCCCAGGCAGATTTACAGCAATCAATCACTGAGGCCATAAACAGTGCTATGGGATCCATGTCCACTGTCATATCACAGTCCATTGCCCAAGCACTGAAGGTTCAGAACCCTGCACCTATTCCTCCTACAAATGCCTCCAGAATTAATGAATCAGATAGCTTAGTTCTATCGCAAGACCGCGTGCTTAGCTCACGCAAACGAGCCTGCACGCGCCAGGCAGAAAAAGCGCGCCCATGGAAGTCGGCTCGGGCTCAGCCCGTCCCTAGTTCAGACTCAGATTTGGAGTCCGAGGAGGAGGCTTATAGTGATGGCCATAGTGCCTCTGACCTAGACCTAGAAGAGGTCCTAGGGGAAGATCAGGATTTTATCCCTGAAGTCCCTCGGTCTCGTCCGTCAACTA
This sequence comes from Bufo bufo, assembly GCF_905171765.1. Lineage (NCBI taxonomy): Eukaryota > Metazoa > Chordata > Amphibia > Anura > Bufonidae > Bufo > Bufo bufo. Next base: position 1,390,308 of record NC_053390.1, read on the forward strand.
GTACGGCCCCTGAGACCCTCGGATCATCTACTACCCTGTTAGACCCTGCGGGTGAACCATTGTTCGACCCGGATAATTTACACCATCCACGATCCGCTGAGTGGGTACCAACCCCACATGTGGCCCGATATTTAGAGGATAGGGTTAGAAAACCCCTTTCTAAGGAAACGCGCAGCAAACTGAAAGCTGAGTGTCCGCGTCCCTTAGTCCCAAACAAAGTCTGTGATACCCCCAATGTAGATCCGAAAATGATCCAATTTTTGGCCAAGACCGGGTTTAACCCCCGTAGAGGTCTCGATTCGGCACTGCGTGCCTGCCAAGACAAATTACTGGATAGCTTAGGTCCTTTGACCAGAATTTTTGAATTGGCAGAATCCGCCAAATCTGAGGGCACTCCTATTGACCCAGATGAACTGCGTGGCTGGGCTCAGCGCGCCATCTGTATGGTGGGAAACGTGAATGCATCACTTTCCATGGAACGGAGGAAAGCAATCCTCATTAAGATAGAACCTAAATTGTCCAACATGGCTCTCACTGAGTCGGGCAAGGAGGCGCAGGGGCTCCTATTCGGAGATACTTTTATTAAAGATCTGGGCAAATTTGTAGGAGCTTTCACAGCATTGGATAAGGCCCAAAGCTCCATGCGAAAGGTCTTTCAGGGGAGAGTCTCTTCCAGGGCCGGCAGTTCTAGGGGCCGTCTGTCCGGCCGTGCCCATTTCCAGACCCGCGGCAGCGGTCGAGGCTCCTTCAGTCAACGACAAGTTTTCCAAGATCAGAGGCCTCAATCCTCTTTCTTCCCATCCAGAGGTTCATCCGGAAGATCCCGGTCCTTCAGGGGATTCGCTGGTTCCAGACGCCCTTTTGGTAAGTTGCCAGAATCTAATGTCTTCTTCAAACCTTTGCATAGGAGGCAGACTCCTGCATTTTTTGGATGCTTGGTCCCGCATCTCATCCGACCCTTGGATCCTTGCCACGGTCCAAGGTTTCAATATAGAACTGACGGTTTCTCCTTTATTCCTCCCCTATCCGCACCCGAGAGTGCTTTCAAGGCAATCCCGCCTTTGTTTGAACACGGAGCTTCATTCACTCCATGCGAAAGGAGCCATAGAACTCGCCCCGACTCCAGAAGGAGGAATCAGCGACATTTTCTTAGTACAGAAAAAAGGGGGTCAATTTCGACCCGTCATAAACCTCAAACGCCTCAACCATTTTGTACGATACCGCCATTTCAAGATGGAGGGTATCCACTTACTCAGAGACCTTCTGACCCCATACGACTGGATGGTGAAGTTGGATTTGAAGGACGCGTACCTTACGGTCCCCATTGCTCCACCTTCCAGGGATCTCCTTCAATTCCTGTGGAACGGTCAGGTCTGGCGGTTCACCTGCCTCCCCTTCGGCCTTTCGTCAGCCCCTTGGTGTTTCACCAAGCTGATGAAGCCGGTGGTCGCTTGGCTCCGTCTTCAAGGGATTCGTTTAATAATTTACTTGGACGATATCCTGATCCTGGCACAGTCTCCCAAGATTCTCTTGTCTCACCTACAGATGTCAATTGCTCTTCTCACGGATCTGGGGTTTATTATCAACTCGCAGAAGTCCTCTCTTCAACCCACCAGGTCCATAGAATTTTTGGGATTCGTGGTGGACTCGTCCACTCAGAGTCTTTGTCTTCCGAGCGCCAAAGTCAAATCCATCCGCAAAGAGTTGCGCCATACTCTGAAACTCCGCCAAGTTTCCTTACGTCATTTAGCTCGGGTAATAGGCCTCTTATCCTCTTCCATCCAGGCAATATTTCCGGCCCCGTTGCATTATCGGGCTCTTCAACGGCTGAAGATCGCTCACCTTCAAACGGGAGCGGCGTACGCAGATTTGGTGATCCTGGATCAGGAAACAAGAGACGAGCTGACATGGTGGATTTCCAACCTCGATGCATGGAATGGCAGAGCCATTGTAGGTCCTCAACCGGATCTCATCATAGAGGCGGATGCCAGTCTTCTAGGCTGGGGTGCCCACTGCGAGGGAGTCTCCACTGGGGTCCCGTGGTCAGCAGTCGAATCCCATCTCCACATAAATGCGCTGGAACTCCTGGCGGGATCGTTTGCCATCCGCAGTTTCGCCAACAGCAGGGTTTCGGCATGCATCAAGCTCAGGATGGACAATGTGTCGGCGGTCCGATACGTCAACTCCATGGGGGGGACTCACTCGGCTATGTTGACTCATTTGGCGAAGGAGTTCTGGACCTACTGCCTGGACAATGGATTCAAGGTGATCGCAGAATATATCCCGGGTCTTCACAATACCTTCGCGGATTGGAGTTCTCGGTACACCTCGGACTTCAGCGATTGGAGATTGGATCCGGCGGTGTTTGCCTCTATCGATTCTCTTTGGGGTCCTTTTTCCCTGGACCTCTTTGCTTCACGTTGGAATTCCCATCTTCCCAGATTCTACAGCTGGAGGCCGGACCCTCTGTCAGAGGCCGTGGAAGCTCTCCTTCAGAACATCTTTCATATGCCTTTCCTCCTTTCATGCTGATTCCTCGAGTACTATCTCAAATTCGCCGCCAGTCAGCGGAATTGGTCCTAATAGTCCCATTTTGGCGGGCTCAGGTCTGGTTTCCTCAACTCCTGGATCTCCTGATAGAGGACCCTCGTCTCCTCCCGTTTTCCCGGACTCTTCTCCTGGGCCCTCTAGGCCAACAATATCCTCTCCTGCTAGACGGATCCCTCCGACTCCTAGGTTGCAGAGTTTCGGGAGGCAGTACGAGATCGCTGGAATATCGGGAACGGCTAGGTTCCTCCTGGACAACGCTTGGGCTCCCGGTACTAGACGGGCATATGGATCAGCTTGGGGTATCTGGTCTCGTTGGTGCGTTGGACGGGGTGTGGATCCCGTTTCGGCCCCTGTGACCGAGATGCTTCAGTTTTTATCATCTCTCTTTGATGAAGGTAAGGCTTACAGGACTATGAATGTTTTCCGGTCGGCGATCTCCTCACGGCACCAAGGATTTGCGGGTGTTCCAATTGGACAGCACCCTCTAATTTGTCGTCTCCTCAAGGGCTCTCGTCTCCCACAACCTCGTTTCTCTTCTTCTTGGGACGTCAGATTGGTTCTAGATTTCTTTTCTCAGTGGCCTTCCAATTCTGATCTCTCCCTACAGCAGCTTTCGGCGAAACTAGTGTCTTTGCTATGCCTTGTTTCGTGCAAGAGAGTTTCGGATGTTAGAGCTCTAGACTTTAATGCTCTCTCCTTTTCCCCGGATGGCGTTTCCTTCAACATCTCCCGCCGTACAAAAACGAACATCAAGTCGGTCTGGTATCCGGAGTTTCCTAATTCTCCGGCTCTGTGTCCGGTAGGTTGTCTTAGGGAATACTTATCTCGTACTTTTTCCCTCCGTTCGAGTTCTTCTCCTAACCTGTTCATTTATTTTCGAAAACCATTCCGTCCGGTTACTAGTGTCACCCTTTCCCGCTGGGTGAAATGGATCCTTTCCTTGTCCGGGGTGAACACGTCCGTTTTCTCCGCCCATTCGGTCAGAGGAGCCTCGGCTACTTCTATGGTGTTAGCGGGTGCTCGCTTGGAGGACATCATGAGATTGGCGGACTGGTCTAGATCCTCTACATTCCGGGAGTTTTATTTTAGGCCGGCTCCACATGCTTTCGAGTCTGTTATTTCCACACTTTGAACTTGCAATATGAGCCTCCGGTCGTGATATAAAATTACATGATTTTCCTAGTTTATGACAAAAAGTCATGATTTTATGAACGACACGGAGGCGAGTATTGCCCCTCCCTTTGCTACCGTTTATTACTACCTTTTAATAAAATTTTAATGTTCCCTCCCTTTTGTTTTCTGTGGTTCTTCCATTTATGGTTCTATCATTATTATATTTATTATGATATTTATTGTCATTACAATGTATATATGTTTAGATTGAACTAACTTATGTTTTTCTCTCAGTATTCATTATTTATTTCTCATTATCTTCAGTCGGTTTATTGTGCCGTTGAAAAGAATTGATATTCTAGCAGATTACCATGTGTCCTTTATGTTTCTTCCTGTAGGTTGATGCCTTACCGGCCGTGTTTCTCCAGGTGGCCTTCTGGTGGCTGGTCTGGTCGATGCCCTCCAGTGGTGTTCGTTTCTGATGTCATTCCAGACGGATCCTGTTTCGTTTCTACCCTGATTGGTTGAGTTTTCCTGTTGGAACGAGTTGATGCGAGTTTTTTCCGGTCCGGTGATACAGTTTAGAGATTCTTCGCTACAAAGAAAGAGGAAGAGTTCCTGTGGGAGGTTCTACTTATGGACTGGACTATGGGAGGGGTTACCCTTGTGGGATGGTTTGTGTGTTTTTTCTCTTTGCTGCTATGGTTACAGTAAAGATTGAGAATGCAATACTCGCCTCCGTGTCGTTCATAAAATCATGACTTTACGTCATAAACTAGGAAAATCATGTAATTCTATGTGATGGATCAGAACACAATAGTCAAAGTCGGTGAGGTAAAATGAGAAAAATATATAAATAAAACTATTGTTTAGAAATAGAAAACAGAAATTGTCCTGTGCGTATGTATTCACCCCCTTTGTTAGGAGCCTATAAAAAGCTCTGGTGCAACCAATTAGCTTCAGAAGTCACATGATTAGCGACATGATGTCACCTGTGTGCAATCTAAGTGTCACATGATCTGTCATTACATATACACACCAGAGGCTGCAACACCTAAGCAAGAGGCATCACTAACCGAACACAGCCATGAAGACCGAGGAACTCTCCAAACAAGTAAGGGACAATGTTGTGGAGAAGTACAAGTCAGGGTTAGGTTATAAAAATATCCAAATCTGTGATGATCCCCAGGAGCACCATCAAATCTATCATAACCAAATGGAAAGAACATGGCACAACAGCAAACCTGCCAAGAGACGGCCGCCCACCAAAACTGACGGACCGGGCAAGGAGGGCATTAATCAGAGAGGCAGCACAGAGACCTAAGGTGACCCTGGAGGAGCTGCAGAGTTCCACAGCAGAGACTGGAGGATCTGTACAGAGGACGACAATAAGCCGTACGCTCCATAGAGTTGGCCTTTATGGCAGAGTGGGATTGGAAAACTGGTCAGAGCTGAAGGAAAGATGGACGGTGCTAAATACAAGGATATTCTTCAGCAGAACCTGCCCCACTCTGTGCGTGGTCTGAGGCCAGGACGGAGGCTCACCTTCCAGCAGGACAATGACCCCAAACACACGGCTAAAGCAACACTTGAGTGGTTTAAGAGGAAACATGTAAATGTGTTGGAATGGCCGAGTCACAGCCCAGATCTCAATCCAATAGGAAACCTGTGGTCAGACGTAAAGATTGCTGTTCACAAACATCCGACCTGAAGGAGCCGGAGCCGTTCTGCAAGGAGGAACGGGCAACAATCCCAGCGGTCAGATGTGGCAACTGCTCATAGAGACTGATCCAGAGCGACCTGGAGCTGTGATTGCTGCAGAAGGGGCTCTACAAAGTACTGACTGTAGGGGGTGAAGAGTTCTGCACATTGACCTTTTCTGGTATTTGTCCTATTAGTTGTTTGCTTCACAATAAACAAACATCTTCAGAGTTGTCGGCATCTTCTGTAATTACAGGATGGAAATCCTCACACAATCCATGTTAATTCCAGGGTGTGAGGCACCAAAAGTCAAGGGGGGTGAATACTTTTACAAGGCACTGTACATGTAAGTGTGGTGGACCTGGCCACAGGTGCGCGCTGCTACATACAGAACTCTACCGTAATATATGTCATCTATACCATGTATGATATAAAACCTACAAATGACTAGCAATGTAATTGTATTACAGGACTACAAACATTTCACACACATGATAAAAGAGCATGGGTGCAGGGAAGAAGCGGCACCCTCCCGCGGATGAACACAGCGGATACTACGTATACATGTTCCTACACAATCACAAGGACATTGATCGGCTACCCATGCTGTGCTTCCTCCAGGATGGCGCCAACCCCGACGCGCGTTTCGGTGAACCTTCGTCTGGGGGTGGCGTCATCACTGGGGGACACAGGTTAAATGCACCCGCCAACCAATCACCAGACATAAAATGATTATCTTACTCTGCATCATCTGTGTAACTCTGGGAATGAGATGCGGTCGCGCCACACGGCGCTCGGGGGGTCATGTGATCTGCGTTGTACCACGTGATCACAGCCGCGATCACGTGATGATGAAGTTAGCATGGAATAGCGTCACATAGTATCGCGAGTCCGTGCCTCTAGCATCGGATAAAACATTGTGCATGTCAGACCTGATAGTCGTAGGATTCACAGCAAATTCCAAACGGGTAGGAACGAGTAGAGAAATAACAATACTGATGAGAAGAGAGAGGAAGGCGGCCACCCGAAAGACGTAAAGCAGAAAGAAAGACGTGATTGTATACAGGAAATATCAATTATATAAAAATACACAAAGTATGTCCATTCCATAGAATCCTCCGTGCTATACCACTGATTGTAAAACAGAATTGTGAACCTGATAAATACTGAACACATATATAAAGAATATACATGTCCAAAGTACATATAAATGTAAAAAATGTGAGTATAACAAAAAATGTGTATATATATATACATATACACATACATACATATATACACACACACACACACACACACACTCACCTAAAGAATTATTAGGAACACCTGTTCTATTTCTCATTGATGCGATTATCTAGCCAACCAATCACATGGCAGTTGCTTCAATGCATTTAGGGGGGTGCTCCTGGTCAAGACAATCTCCTGAACTCCAAACTGAATGTCAGGATGGGAAAGAAAGGGGATTTAAGCAATTGAGCGTGGCATGGTTGTTGGTGCCAGACGGGCCGGTCTGAGTATTTCACAATCTGCTCAGTTACTGGGATTTTCACGCACAACCATTTCTAGGGTTTACAAAGAATGGTGTGAAAAGGGAAAAACATCCAGTATGCGGCCGTCCTGTGGGCGAAAATGCCTTGTGGATGCTGGAGGTCAGAGGAGAATGGGCCGACTGATTCAAGCTGATAGAAGAGCAACGTTGGCTGAAATAACCACTCGTTACAACCGAGGTCTGCAGCAAAGCATTTGTGAAGCCACAACACGCACAACCTTGAGGCGGATGGGCTACAACAGCAGAAGACCCCACCGGGTACCACTCATCTCCACTACAAATAGGAAAAAGAGGCTACAATTTGCACGAGCTCACCAAAATTGGACTGTTGAAGACTGGAAAAATGTTGCCTGGTCTGATGAGTCTCGATTTCTGTTGAGACATTCAAATGGTAGAGTCCGAATTTGGGGTAAACAGAATGAGAACATGTATCCATCCTCTGATGGCTACTTCCAGCAGGATAAGGCACCATATCACAAAGCTCCAATCATTTCACATTGGTTTCTTGAACATGATAATGAGTTAGAAACCTAGAATGTGTCGGCAGATAAGACCCATTTGGCCCATCTAGTCTGCCCAATATACTGAGTACTATGGATAGCCCCCGGCCCTATCTTATATGAAGGATGGCCTTATGCCTATCCCATGCATGCCTGACCTCCTTCACTGTATTTGCAGCTACCACCTCTGCAGGAAGGCTATTCCATGCATCCACTACTCTCTCAGTAAAGTAATACTTCCTTATATTACTTTTAAACCTTTGCCCCTCTAATTTAAAACTGTGTCCTCTTGTAGCAGTTTTTCTTCTTGTAAATCTTCTCTCCTCCTTTACCTTGTTGATTCCCTTTATGTATTTAGCAGTTTCTCTCATCTCCCCTCTGTCTCGTCTTTCTTCCAAGCTCTACATGTTAAGGTCCTTTAACCTTTCCTGGTAAGTTTTATCCTGCAATCCATGTACTAGTTTAGTAGCTCTTCTCTGAACTCTCTCTAGAGTATCTATATCCTTCTGGAGATATGGCCTCCAGTACTGCGCACAATACTCCAAGTGAGGTCTCACCAGTGTTCTGTACAGCGGCATAAGCACTTCACTCTTTCTACTGCTTATACCTCTCCCTATACATCCAAGCATTCTGCTGGCATTTCGTGCTGCTCTATTACATTGTCTTCCCACCTTTAAGTCTTCTGGAATAATTACTCCTAAATCCCTTTCCTCAGATACTGAGGTCAGGACTGTGTCAAATATTCTATATTCTGCCCTTGGGTTTTTACGCCCCAGGTGCATTATCTTGCACTTATCCACATTAAATTTCAGTTTACAGAGTTCTGACCATTCTTCTAGTTTTCCTAAATCCTTTTCCATTTGGCGTTTCCCTCCAGGAACATCAACCCTGTTACAGATCTTTGTGTCATCAGCATCTTGCAGTTGATGGAGATTTGAGGGATGCACATCCAGGGCACGAAGCTCCCGTTCCACCACATCCCAAAGATGCTCTATTGGGTTGAGATCTGGTGACTGTGGGGCCATTTTAGGACAGTGAACTAAAATGGCCCCACAGTCACCAGATCTCAACCCAATAGAGCATCTTTGGGATGTGGTGGAACGGGAGCTTCGTGCCCTGGATGTGCATCCCTCAAATCTCCATCAACTGCAAGATGCTATCCTATCAATATGGGCCAACATTTCTAAAGAACGCTATCAGCACCTTGTGGAATCAATGCCACGTAGAATTAAGGCAGTTCTGAAGGCAAAAGGGGGTCCAACACTGTATTAGTATGGGGGCACTAATAATTCTTTAGGTGAGTGTATATATATATATATATAAATACACAATGAATAATAAATCATGCACCAAAGTGTAAACAGTGTGATAAATAAGTGTAAAAATACATTATGAGAATTAAATATAAAAGAAATAATGAACACATTATTATTAGGTCAACATGTGGCCGTACCAACAATCATCTATTGTGTTACCCAGTAAAGCCTGTATACGACCACATATTACAGTCTGTGTCATAGTATTCACATAGTAAAACAGGAATTAATAAATAATAATTAAACCGCCACATACTCTCATCACATTCCTCCACATACTAACTATATCCCCTCCCCCCCCACTCCTATAAATACCAGAGAGTCACAGATTACACCACACACGGATTACATACAGGGCTGCCCATAATTATTCATACCTCTGTATACTGTCATCACACTGTACAGGGCTGCCCATAATTATTCATACCTCTGTATACTGTCATCACACTGTACAGGGCTGCCCATAATTATTCATACCTCTGGCAAATTGTGACAAAGTTACTTTTATTCAACCAGCAAGTAATTTTTTGATGGGAAATGACATCGGTGTCTCCCAAAAGATAATAAGACTATGTACAAGAGACATTATTGTGGGGGAAAACATTTCTCAGCTTTTATTTACATTTAAACAAAAAATACAAGATGTTCCGCACTGCGGAAAATCTCTGAGGACGTGGTCGGAAGCCAAAAGTGACCCCTGTGCTGCCAGGAGGATAGTTAGAATCCAAGGATCACCACCAAGGCCATCCTGGTGAATCTGGGCTCTGCTGGTGGCAATGTCTCAGGGCAGACAATCCAACGTCACTGCACACTGCAGACCAAGGAGGACGCCACTTCTCCATATAGGACACACAAAAGCTCGCTTGGCCTTTTCAAAAGCTCATCTGGACAAAGAAGAAGACGACTTCTGGTCTTCTGTGTTATGGTCAGATGAAACAAAAATTTAATTGTTTGGTCACAATTATGTTTTCTTCATTTGGCGTAAAAAAGGAGAAGCCTTCAACCCAAAGAACAGCATCCTCACTGTCAAACATGGTGGTGGGAACCTAATGCTTTGGGGGTGTTTTTCAGCCAATGGACCAGGGAACCTAATCCCAGTAAACGGCACCATTAATAAAGAGCAATACATGAGGATTCTCAACTACAACATCTGTCCGTCTGCAGAGAAACGTGGCCTTGGGCACCAGTGGACATTTCAGCATGACAATGACCCAAAACACACAGCAAAAGTGGTGAAGAAATGGTTGGCAGACAACAACATTAACGTTTTGCAGTGGCCCAGCCAGAGTCCAATGGAGAATCTGTGGAGGGAGCTAAAGATCAGGGTGATGGCAAGAAGACCCTCCAACCTGAAAGAAGAAGACCCTCCGACCTGAAAGAAGAAGACCCTTTAACCTGAAAGAAGACCCTCCAACCTGAAAGATCTGGAGCTCATTGCTAAAGATGAATGGGCAAGAATACCTGTGCAGACCTGCAAAAAGCTGGTCTGCAATTATAGGAAGCGTCTGATTGCTGTAATAGCCAATAACGGCTTTTCTATTGATTATTGAGAAGGGGATGAATAAATTGTGGACTGGACACTTTTTGCTCAAATGTAAATAAAAGCTGAGAAATGTTTTTCCCCCACAATAATGTCTCTTGTACATCGTCTTATTATCTTGTGGGAGACACCGATGTCATTTCCCATCAAAAAATTACTTGCTGGTTGAATAAAAGTAACTTTAAGTCACAATTTGCCTGGGGTATGAATAATTATGGGCAGCACTGTATATTATTTGTGGTAAGTATATGCCAAAGTGAACCCCATAGAATCATAGATGACCTAAGGGGGTCATAATCTGTTAAAAATCACTAAGTGAAAGCATTAAAAACAAGACCTTCTTGGATGTGGAGACCCGGAATCGCCCTACAATAAACCTATAAAAATGATGAAAAACCGGTGGATTCGTTTAAACCATTTGGACGTAAGGTATTTAATTTCCAAATCCACCTGCATTCTTGCTGTGACCATCTTTTTGATATATCCCCACCTCGGACATCTTTCAAGACACAATCATAAGCCCAAACCTTCAAACTCATGGGGTTACAAACATGATGCAACTTAAAATGTATGGCCACAGGTTTTAGATTATTCGGATCTCTCTCATTGGTTGCTGACATAATATCTCTAACATGTTCACGTACCCTAACTTTCCATTCCCTTGTGGTTAAACCCACATAAATTCTTGGGCAGGGACATATTGCGTAATAAATAACCGCTGTACTTTTACATGTTAGATACGGTGTTATTTACTCTGAGTAGGATAAGAATCCCTGGTTGGGGTATATATTGGGTTTTATACCATGTATGATCTCTATGATGCATACATGCAAGTGTGGTGGACATACCTTCCCCATACCTATAAGATAACACATATTACTGGTGTCTGTATGATCATATATTGTGTCTGTGAATAAAGCAGTGATATGTAGATGAGCTTTCTGAGCAGATGTCAGTGTGGTGAAGCTATAGTACATAGTGTGTATAATACACTGCTCAAAAAAATAAAGGGAACACAAAAATAACACATCCTAGATCTGAGTTAATTAAATATTCTTCTGAAATACTTTGTTCTTTACATAGTTGAATGTGCTGACAACAAAATCACACAAAAAAAAAATGGAAATCAAATTTTTTAACCCATGGAGGTCTGGATTTGGAGTCACCCTCAAAATTAAAGTGGAAAAACACACTACAGGCTGATCCAACTTTGATGTAATGTCCTTAAAACAAGTCAGAATGAGGCTCAGTAGTGTGTGTGGCCTCCACGTGCCTGTATGACCTCCCTACAACGCCTGTGCATGCTCCTGATGAGGTGGCGGACGGTCTCCTGAGGGATCTCCTCCCAGACCTGGACTACAGCATCTGCCAACTCCTGGACAGTCTGTGGTGCAACGTGACGTTGGTGGATAGAGCGAGACATGATGTCCCAGATGTGCTCAATTGGATTCAGGTCTGGGGAACGGGCGGGCCAGTCCATAGCATCAATGCCTTCGTCTTGCAGGAACTGCTGACACACTCCAGTCACATGAGGTCTAGCATTGTCTTGCATTAGGAGGAACCCAGGGCCAACCGCACCAGCATATGGTCTCACAAGGGGTCTGAGGATCTCATCTCGGTACCTAATGGCAGTCAGGCTACCTCTGGCGAGCACATGGAGGGCTGTGCGGCCCTCCAAAGAAATGCCACCCCACACCATTACTGACCCAATGCCAAACCGGTCATGCTGGAGGATGTTGCAGGCAGCAGAACGTTCTCCGCGGCGTCTCCAGACTCTGTCACGTCTGTCACATGTGCTCAGTGTGAACCTGCTTTCATCTGTGAAGAGCACAGGGCGCCAGTGGCGAATTTGCCAATCTTGGTGTTCTCTGGCAAATGCCAAACGTCCTGCACGGTGTTGGGCTGTAAGCACAACCCCCACCTGTGGACGTCGGGCCCTCATATCACCCTCATGGAGTCTGTTTCTGACCGTTTGAGCAGACACATGCACATTTGTGGCCTTCTCGAGGTCATTTTGCAGGGCTCTGGCAGTGCTCCTCCTGTTCCTCCTTGCACAAAGGCGGAGGTAGCGGTCCTGCTGCTGGGTTGTTGTCCTCCTACGGCCTCCTCCACGTCTCCTGATGTACTGGCCTGTCTCCTGGTAGCGCCTCCATGCTCTGGACACTACGCTGACAGACACAGCAAACCTTCTTGCCACAGCTCGCATTGATGTGCCATCCTGGATAAACTGCACTACCTGAGCCACTTGTGTGGGTTGTAGACTCCGTCTCATGCTACCACTAGAGTGAAAGCACCGCCAGCATTCAAAAGTGACCAAAACATCAGCCAGGAAGCATAGGAACTGAGAAGTGGTCACCACCTGCAGAACCACTCCTTTATTGGGGGTGTCTTGCTAATTGCCTATAATTTCCACCTGTTGTCTATCCCATTTGCACAACAGCATGTGAAATTGATTGTCACTCAGTGTTGCTTCCTAAGTGGACAGTTTGATTTTACAGAAGTGTGATTGACTTGGAGTTACATTGTGTTGTTTAAGTGTTCCCTTTATTTTTTTGAGCAGTGTATGTCGATGCTAGGACACAGCTCTGCCCTCAGCATGTCTTTCCTATACTTATAAGATATCACATATTACTGGTGTCTGTATAATCATATATTGTGTCTGTGAATAAAGCAGTAATATGTAGATGAGCTTTCTAAGCAAATCTCAGTGTGGTGAAGCTACAGTACATAGTGATATGATATGTAGATGAAAGGACAAAGCTCTGCCCTCAGCATGTCTACAGTCCCTGACAAAAGTCTTGTCGCTTGTGTACAAATTGACCTGAAGCGCCGCTAAAATATATTTCTAATCAAGATTTTGTTACAAGAAATGGGTCATTTTAATCCCAACAGCTTTTATAATAATGTTTTAGTGCAAAACGAAACTGACAAAAAGTATTCTAATATTCACAGCTTGGTAAAGCCCATTGAGTCAATTTTTGCCAAGACATAAGTGTTGTCGCCTTGTCATATGAGCTTCACCGGTGACTAATAATGGATGAATTAGGTCTCAGGTGTGTATAAAAAGAACCCCAGTACACTAGACCTTCACAACAATTGCAACTAGACCTCTGAAAACATGCCTAAGATTCACCCGGAGACTAAAGTGTTGATTATCAAGAGGCTGAAGACCAGATCCACTGCTGATGTGGCAGACACCTTCAATGTGTCTCAGCGTCAAGTTCAGAGGATAAAAAAAAAAAAGATTTGAAGAGACTGGAGACGTTTTGGACAAGGCCAGGTCAGGCTGACCCCGCAAGACAACTGCTCGAGAGGACCGTTTGTTGGCTCGAAAATCCAAGGCCAGCCCATTTTCCACTGCAGCAGAGCTCCACGAGACCTGGTCACCTGAAGTCCCTGTGTCAACCAGAACAGTTTGTCGGATTCTGTCTCGAAATGGCCTCCATGGTCGAATCAGTGCCCATAAGCCAGCACTAAACAATGAATCTTCTGTTGAATTACACCACAGTCGCCGCAAATATTGCAGGAGACCTACTGGAACCCGCATGGAGCCGAGATTTACCCAGAAAACAGTGAAGTTTGGTGAAGGCAAAATCATGGTCTGTGGTTACATCCAGTATGGGGGTGTGCGAGGGATCTGCAGGGTGAAAGGCAATATCAAGAGTCTAAAATACCAAGAAATCTTAGCTACCTCTTATATTCCCAACCATAAATAAGGCCAAATTCTGCAGCAGGATGGTGCTCCATCGCATACTTCCATCTCCACATCAAAGTTCCTTAAGGCGAAGAAGATCAAGATGCTCCAGGATTGGCCAGCCCAGTCACCAGACATGAACATCATTGAGCATATGTGGCGTAGGATGGAAGACGAAACCAAAGAATATTGATGAACTCTGGGAGGCATGCAAGACTGCTTTCTTTGCTATTCCTGATGACTTCATCAATAAATTGTATGAATCCTTGCCAAACCGCATGGATGCTGTCCTTCAAGCTCATGGAAGTCATACAAGATATTACATTTGGATCTCACAGCACCACTACTTAATTTGCTGACATATTTTTGAATTTGCAGTAAAGTTGTTCAATTTTTGTCTTACCAAAATGTAACCTTTTGTCACCACCAGACATCTGAGAAGCTTTGACAGACGTCCTTCAGAACCTCCTCCTTGAGGTTCCTTTTGTTTTGCTTTCATTTTCTCATCTCGTTAGCCTCTCTCAGCTGTCATGCAGTTGCACTGATTGCATCCCTTTAAATCCCTTCCCATACTGCATCACTTTGCGGTTTATACAACTTCCTGGAGTATATGCATGCTGGATGCTACTACTGAGTCTTCTACAGATAAGTTTTGTTTATTCATTTGTATTTTCCTGTTTGCTGGATCCCAGGAGACCCTGACGCCCTCCGTATCAAGTGTAGGGAGCCGGTGGTCGTGTCCCCTCACTATTATAGGGTGTTCAGGGGTTATAGAGTCGAGGTACGAGGATATGCGATCTTCTACCATTGAGAATTTTGCATAGGCTGAGCAGTTAGGGAGAGAGCCAGGTCTGTTGTAGGGCGTTCCCTTTGGTTCCTTCGTTTTGGATCCAGTCAGCCGGATCTTCCTTTTGTGTCTTCTAGTTTGCTGTACACCTTCCGTGACACCTTTCTGTCTTGATTAAATGATAAATGTTTTTTCAGTAAAACTAATTTATTTCAGTGCATTAACCATCATTTTGGAGGGCTTTAGCTTTTCATATGAGCTTTTTCTAACACTAATTGATTAATTAAAAGTCAGGTTAATAGCAGGAGTTTCTACAAAACAGAGAAGCGACAGGGACTGTAGCCCTGTCAATCAAGGGGAGGGGGGAGACAAAATAAAGGAATAGTTTTAAATCAGCATGATGAGCCCTCCCAGGCAGTATGTCTGGTTTAATAGGGACCCTCGGGACAGAGCCTCTTCAAGTTGCCATGTCTCATTTGAGGACCTCCCCTGATGCAACTCTACAGTAGAAACTCCCAAAAAGTGACCCCAATTTGGAAGCTACGGGATAAGTGGAGTTTCGTTGGTAATATTTTGGAATTCATATGATTTTTCATCACTTAATATTATACTTTTGGTGAGGCAAGATAACAAAAAAAAAATCATGTTTTTGTGTCTCTATTTTCTGAAAGCCACATATATTTTAGTTTTTTTCTGCAGATTGCCTTGTGCAGGGGCTCGATTTTCGAAGGTAGACGTTTTTGTTGGAACCATTTATGGGTACATATGATTTTTTGATTTTATTTATTTTTAACAGGGATTCACCTGAGGGGGTAGGCCATGTGATATTTATATAGAGCCCAGGGCTGTGGAGTCGGTAGATAAATGTTCCGACTCAGACTCCTCAGTTTTATGTACTTCCGACTCTGACTCCGACTCCCCGACTCCGACTCCGACTCCGACTCCCCGACTCCGACTCCTCTGTATTAATATGTGAATGTATTTTATACATTCCTTGAGGGAAAGAAACGCAACCTACCACAGGACTACTGGCTGGGAAGCCAACAGTCTACTGTATTGCACAGTTAAAGCAAAAGACAAACACAATGAAAACAAAGTTTTTTTTTTTTTTTTTTATCAATCAATCAAGTGGCTGGATAGTAGCAGCAGGCATAAACATCAGGAACAGGATCTTTACCAGTTCAAAAATACAAACCACATTATTTGGTTGTTTTAGAACAAAAACAAAGCTTATCTATAATGAACCAAAAACAAAATCTGTAAAACCTAGAAATGGTTTATATTAATCTTGAAATGTAGTTATAGGCTTAGCAAATGCAAATCAATTCAATGTAGAGTTCTAAGGAAGAGAATTGCCTCTGCCAGATCCTCTTTCATAGAGGCTCTTAAGTCAGACTTTATTATTTTTAGGGCTGAAAATAATCTTTCGACACTGACTTGGGTGGGTGGCATTGCAGTAACTATTCTGGCCACATCACTAACGATCTCTGGATAAACAATGATGGCTTCTTCAACAGTAAGTAAGGACATTTAAACTTGCTTTTTTTTTTTTTTTATTCCAATCTAAATTTAGTAGGAGTCGGAGTCGGTGCATTGTTTGCGGACTCCGACTCCAGGTACCCAAAATTTCCCCCGACTCCACAGCCCTGATAGAGCCACTCATTACGGACGCGGTGATACCTAATGTCTATTTACTAAAACTTTAAAAAATTGTATTAATAAACAAAAAATCACTTGATGAAGGGAAATAGGGCAGTTTTTCCTATATTTTTTTTTATAAAACTTTTTCCAACTTATTTTGTCCCAGTGCAGGGACTTCAACAAGAAGGGCCTTCTTGCCGGTCAGGATTTAGGAGAATCCCACAGAATGAATACCTGTGGTAAATCCAGGCTGGGGGTGGGTCTCACAGGCTTCCGTACATGGCACACCTCAAAACCTTTGCGTGGACGGGGTTGCCATGGCAGCCTTTGCCTCACTATCACCGCAGCGCAGGGGGTCGACGGAAAGGCAGAGAGGCCCCCTTCCTCTGCGGTCCTCTTATGTGCCGCAGTCAGTGTTGAGTGCAGCATCTAAGGGGGTTAATCCGCCGGCATCAGCATTTACAGTGATGCCAGTGGATACAGCAGGGCCCCTTCACTGATTGGGTGTGCACAGCCCCGGGGGCCTGCCCGATCACCTGTTCTGCAGTAAGTGTTCAGATGGTTGGTCCAGTTCAGCCACGCTAAAGCTTCAGATCATACTCCAAATCTTGTTGAAGGCAGTACAACATTTCTGATCTAGGTTGTCACCCCCACACCAGGTCTTCACATACAATAGCCGAGGCGACCTTAAGAGTATTAATTGCTTTATTTAATTATACTCACTTATATATCACTGACATATTCCACAGTGCTGTACAGACATTCTCATCACTTATATATCACTGACATATTCCACAGTGCTGTACAGACATTCCCATCACTTATATATCACTAACATATTCCACAGCGCTGTACAGACATTCTCATCCCTTATATATCACTGACATATTCCACAGCGCTGTACAGACATTCTCATCACTTATATATCACTGACATATTCCACAGCGCTGTACAGACATTCTCATCACTTATATATCACTGACATATTCCACAGCGCTGTACAGACATTCTCATCACTTATATATCACTGACATATTCCACAGCGCTGTACAGACATTCTCATCACTGACATATTCCACAGAGCTGTACAGACATTCTCATTACTTATATATCACTGACATATTCCACAGCGCTGTACAGACCTTCTCATCACTTATATATCACTGACATATTCCACAGCGCTGTACAGACATTCTCATCACTTATATATCACTGACATATTCCACAGCGCTGTACAGACATTCTCATCGCTTATATATCACTGACATATTCCACAGCGCTGTACAGACATTCTCATCACTGATATATCACTGACATATTCCACAGCGCTGTACAGACATTCTCATCACTGATATATCACTGACATATTCCACAGCGCTGTACAGACATTCTCATCCCTTATATATCACTGACATATTCCACAGCGCTGTACAGACATTCTCATCACTTATATATCACTGACATATTCCACAGCGCTGTACAGACATTCTCATCACTTATATATCACTGACATATTCCACAGAGCTGTACAGACATTCTCATCACTTATATATCACTGACATATTCCACAGCGCTGTACAGACATTCTCATCCCTTATATATCACTGACATATTCCACAGCGCTGTACAGACATTCTCATCACTTATATATCACTGACATATTCCACAGCGCTGTACAGACATTCTCATCCCTTATATATCACTGACATATTCCACAGCGCTGTACAGACATTCTCATCACTTATATATCACTGACATATTCCACAGCGCTGTACAGACCTTCTCATCACTTATATATCACTGACATATTCCGTAGCGCTGTACAGACATTCTCATCACTTATACACTGCTCAAAAAAATAAAGGGAACACAAAAATAACACATCCTAGATCTGAATTAATTAAATATTCTTCTGAAATACTTTGTTCTTTACATAGTTGAATGTGCTGACAACAAAATCACACAAAAATAAAATAATGGAAATCAAATTTTTCAACCCATGGAGGTCTGGATTTGGAGTCACACTCAAAATTAAAGTGGAAAAACACACTACAGGCTGATCCAACTTTGATGTAATGTCCTTAAAACAAGTCAAAATGAGGCTCAGTAGTGTGTGTGGCCTCCACGTGCCTGTATGACCTCCCTACAACGCCTGTGCATGCTCCTGATGAGGTGGCGGACGGTCTCCTGAGGGATCTCCTCCCAGACCTGGCCTAAAGCATCTTCCAACTCCTGGACAGTCTGTGGTGCAACGTGATGTTGGTGGATAGAGCGAGACATGATGTCCCAGATGTTCTCAATTGGATTCAGGTCTGGGGAACGGGCGGGCCAGTCCATAGCATCAATGCCTTCGTCTTGCAGGAACTGCTGACACACTCCAGCCACATGAGGTCTAGCATTGTCTTGCATTAGGAGGAACCCAGGGCCAATCGCACCAGCATATGGTCTCACAAGGGGTCTGAGGATCTCATCTCGGTACCTAATGGCAGTCAGGCTACCTCTGGCGAGCACATGGAGGGCTGTGCGGCCCTCCAAAGAAATGCCACCCCACACCATTACTGACCCAATGCCAAACCGGTCATGCTGGAGGATGTTGCAGGCAGCAGAACGTTCTCCACGGCGTCTCTAGACTGTGTCACGTCTGTCACATGTGCTCAGTGTGAACCTGCTTTCATCTGTGAGGAGCACAGGGCGCCAGTGGCGAATTTGCCAATCTTGGTGTTCTCTGGCAAATGCCAAACGTCCTGCACGGTGTTGGGCTGTAAGCACAACCCACACCTGTGAACGTCGGGCCCTCATATCACCCTCATGGAGTCTGTTTCTGACCGTTTGAGCAGACACATGCACATTTGTGGCCTGCTGGAGGTCATTTTGCAGGGCTCTGGCAGTGCTCCTCCTGTTCCACCTTGCACAAAGGTGGAGGTAGCGGTCCTGCTGCTGGGTTGTTGCCATCCTACGGCCTCCTCCACATCTCCTGATGTACTGGCCTGTCTCCTGGTAGCGCCTCCATGCTCTGGACACTACGCTGACACAGACACAGCAAACCTTCTTGCCACAGCTCGCATTGATGTGCCATCCTGGATAAGCTGCACTACCTGAGCAACTTGTGTGGGTTGTAGACTCCGTCTCATGCTACCACTAGAGTGAATGCACTGCCAGCATTCAAAAGTGACCAAAACATCAGCCAGGAAGCATAGGAACTGAGAAGTGGTCTGTGGTTACCACCTGCAGAACCACTCCTTTATTGGGGGTGTCTTGCTAATTGCCTATAATTTCCACCTGTTGTCTATCCCATTTGCACAACAGCATGTGAAATTGATTGTCACTCAGTGTTGCTTTCTAAGTGGACAGTTTGATTTCACAGACGTGTGATTGACTTGGAGTTACATTGTGTTGTTTAAGTGTTCCCTTTATTTTTTTGAGCAGTGTATATCACTGACATATTCCACAGAGCTGTACAGACATTCTCATCACTTATATATCACTGACATATTCCGTAGCGCTGTACAGACATTCTCATCACTTATATATCACTGACATATTCCACAGCGCTGTACAGACATTCTCATCACTTATATATCACTGACATATTCCACAGCGCTGTACAGACATTCTTATCACTTATATAGAGCTGACCTATTCCACAGCGCTGTACAGACATTCTCATCACTTATATATCACTGACATATTCCACAGCGCTGTACAGACATTCTCATCCCTTATATATCACTGACATATTCCACAGCGCTGTACAGACATTCTCATCCCTTATATATCACTGACATATTCCACAGCGCTGTACAGACATTCCCATCACTTATATATCACTGACATATTCCACAGCGCTGTACAGACATTCTCATCACTTATATATCACTGACATATTCCACAGCGCTGTACAGACATTCTCATCACTTATATATCACTGACATATTCCACAGCGCTGTACAGACATTCTCATCCCTTATATATCACTGACATATTCCACAGCGCTGTACAGACATTCTCATCCCTTATATATCACTGACATATTCCACAGCACTGTACAGACATCACTTATATATCACTGACATATTCCACAGCGCTGTACAGACATTCTCATCACTTATATATCACTGACATATTCCACAGCGCTGTACAGACATTCTCATCACTTATATATCACTGACATATTCCACAGCGCTGTACAGACATTCTCATCACTTATATATCACTGACATATTCCACAGCGCTGTACAGACATTCTTATCACTTATATAGAGCTGACCTATTCCACAGCGCTGTACAGACATTCTCATCACGCTGTCCCCAATGAGGCTCACAATTCAAGTTCCCTATCAGTATGTCTTTGTAGTGTGGGAGGAAACCGGATATTCATCTTCCACTGATGAGAGAGCATCAATGCCTATGGGCCACTCTCTGGATTTCTTCTGGATGCAGGTAGATCTACTTGAGGGGATCACCATTAGTGATCAATTTCTTTGTATTCTTTCTATTCCACACATTCACAGCTCTTACAGTAAAGAAGCCTTGTATAATCCCCTGTTCCTGCTGTGACCACGTCCTGAGGTGTCTATTCCACACATTTACTGCTCTTACAGTAAAGAAGCCTTGTATAATCCCATCCCCTGTTCCTGCTGTGACCACGTCCTGAGGTGTCTATTCCACACATTTACTGCTCTTACAGTAAAGAACCCTTGTATAATCCCATCCCCTGTTCCTGCTGTGACCACGTCCTGAGGTGTCTATTCCACACATTCACAGCTCTTACAGTAAAGAAGCCTTGTATAATCCCATCCCCTGTTCCTGCTGTGACCACGTCCTGAGGTGTCTATTCCACACATTCACTGCTCTTACAGTAAAGAAGCCTTGTATAAACCCGTCCCCTGTTCCTGCTGAGACCTCGGCCTGAGATGTCTATTCCACAGATTCACAGCTCTTACAGTAAATAAGCCTTGTATAATCCTGTCCCCTGTTCTTGCTGTGACCACGTCCTGAGATGTCTATTCCACAGATTCACAGCTCTTACAGTAAATAAGCCTTGTATAATCCTGTCCCCTGTTCTTGCTGTGACCACGTCCTGAGATGTCTATTCCACAGATTCACAGCTCTTACAGTAAAGAATCCTTGTATAATCCCGTCCCCTGTTCCTGCTGTGACCACGTCCTGAGGTGTCTATTCCACAGCTCTTACAGTAAAGAAGCCTTGTATAACCCATTCCCTTGTTCCTGTTGTGACCACGTCCTGAGGTCTCTATTCCACACATTCACAGCTCTTACAGTAAAGAAGCCTTGTATAATCCTGTCCCCTGTTCCTGCTGTGACCACGTCCTGAGGTGTCTATTCCACAGATTCACAGCTCTTACAGTAAAGAATCCTTGTATAAACCTGTCCCCTGTTCCTGCTGTGACCTCGGCCTGAGGTGTCCATTCCACAGATTCACAGCTCTTACAGTAAAGAAGCCTTGTATAATCCCGTCCCCTGTTCCTGCTGTGACCACGTCCTGAGGTCTCTATTCCACACATTCACAGCTCTTACAGTAAAGAAGCCTTGTATAACCCCGTCCCAGTTTCCTGCTGAGACCACGTCCTGAGGTGTCTATTCCACACATTCACAGCTCTTACAGTAAAGAAGCCTTGTATAACCCCGTCCCCTGTCCCTGCTGAGACCACGTCCTGAGGTGTCTATTGCACACATTCACAGCTCTTACAGTAAAGAAGCCTTGTATAACCCCGTCCCCTGTTCCTGCTGTGACCACATCCTGAGGTCTCTATTCCACAGCTCTTACAGTAAAGAAGCCTTGTATAACCCCTGGTAGGTAGTGACCTCTCTGTATGGATGTTTGCTCTTTGACCTCACTTCCTGATCAGCCAAATCAGACTTGTGTTCACACCCTGCAGCCAGTCACAGGAGGGAGAGCGGCTGCCATGTTGAGCCGGGGTGGGTCTCAGACATGGCAGCCAAGCAGTAGACTAGCAGAACAGCAGTCGGGCAGTAGGACCGCACGTAGCAGGTAAGTGTCACCTGTAGGTATGGAAAATTCACTGTAGAATTGCAGTGGCCAGTATGGCGGAACTGCTCAAACCCCAAACACTGTAGCATGTTTCTCATTGGGCGAGCAGTCCCATCGCATGTGAACCACAGAAATATCGTGGCAGATATGGAGGAGCTGCTCAAACCCCAAACACTGTAGCGTGTTTATCATTGGGGGAGCAGTCCCACCGCATGTGGACCGCAGCAAACGACCATCCCGAGCAATAAATGCGTACAAAGGAGGACGCCAGCGCGGTCCACATGCACCACAGAAGCATCCTGCACAGGCCGGAGCATTGTGCGGATGAAAATACAATTGTATAAATCACTGAGAAAAATGCACCAAGAGGATATGCCACTGACTATACTAGCTGGTCATACAAGCAGATATTAAAAGCTGAGACTTTCGCCAATATATTCCTGTCAGGAAAATATCGGAGCCAATCATTGCACCACGTCACGGTCACTCAGCATGGCAAAGGGTCCTACCACTATGCTAACTGTGGTGTAAACACGGTCTGAAGGTGATGTAATCCAGCTCACAGCCCAGCCTGCACACAAATGCCTAGCAGGACAGCCAGTGCAATGTGAACAAAGCAGGACTGTGAGCCCCACCCATATCAGACCCTGTAATGGGACTGCTCGCCCAATGAGAAACATGCTACAGTGTTTGGGGTTTGAGCAGTTCCGCCATACTGGCCACTGCAATTCTACAGTGAATTTTGTTTTATGTCTTGAATGTGCCTTCATCTGGCAATTGAACATTCCTTTGCACCTGGAATCCTTCATCACATGGTCTGATATGGGTGGGGCTCACAGTCCTGCTTTGTTCACATTGCACTGGTTGTCCTGCTAGGCGGTTGTGTGCAGGCTGGGCTGTGAGCTGGATTACATCACCTTCAGACCGTGTTTACACCACAGTTAGCGTAGTGGTAGGACCCTTTGCCATGCTGAGTGACCGTGACGTGGTGCAATGATGGGCTCCGATATTTTCCTGACAGGAATATATTGGCGAAAGTCTCAGCTTTTAATATCTGCTTGTATGACCAGCTAGTATAGTCAGTGGCATATCCTCTTGGTGCATTTTTCTCAGTGATTCACCTGTAGGTATGGACTTAGAAGGAGACTTCTGAAGCTGGTCTAGAGGAGTAGATGTAATAGTTGCCCAAAGCAACCAATCACAGCAAGGCTTCTGATGTCTATCATTTTGAAAGCTGCACTGTCATTGGCTGCTTTGGCACAAAGATGGCTTCCCTTCTCATAAATCGGCCCCAGCCCTCTTTGGCCCTTGCTCCACAATCCACGGGAAATGATGGGGGATGGGCTTGGACTCATATTACTTACTGCTTCCTACATCCTTCCTGTCATTATGTCTCCCAGGGGTGTCAGACACAAAAATCAGTTGTCAGAGTGTGGCACAAGTGTAAGCACAACCACTAGGTGGGGAGGATAACCCTGGGCAGCCGCTCACCGGAGGGACTTACCTACTGGCAGAGGTAGAGAGTGCCGACAGCGGGTTGGTGAAGGTGACGACGCACTCCAGGACCTCCCCGGCTAAGAAGACCGGACCACGGACCAGCTTAGCGACCACCTCGATCATCACGGGAGCGGTGAGCGGGAGATTCCAGACCTGGGGATGATGCAGATCATTACACCAGAGGCAGAAAAAAGGAATCAATGACAACATAAAACCATAGATCGGCCAGTAACAGAAAACCAGCATCATTTCCACCAAATGTTCAGCATTGTAATTGGTGCAATCACTCCTGAAGGGATATATGTGACTCCATTTTGTCTGTTTTAACAATGTGTATTGTGATAGCATCTTGTTCATGCACTGTTTCAAGTTCCCCCTCACTGGAATTTGGGAGTCTTCCTCTGTCCTTGGACAGTTTCTTGAGATCCCTAAATTGCTAAGTGAAAACAGTCACAGCTTATAAGGTCCTCCCGGCTTAATATGTACCGGCCTATATGTGTCTACACATGATTGGTTAATGATGTCACTATGTAAATTATACTCTCTGCCTCGTTAAAAGGCTGAACTGAGGGGCAATAAAATTAGACTGAATTTGAACAGACAACTGGCGCTAGATAGACTTAATCCAAGCTGACCACCGAAAGTCTGGTATCAGGGATACCATAAGCAAAGGGTCCAAATTTCCTTACAGCTTTGGGGGCTCGTCCGGGATCAAGAGGGTCATCCTCGGGTCCGGTGAGAAAGACATCGATTTTGTCCTCCGTCTGATCCGAGGGCACTGGCCACGCCTCGACCCAAGTAAGTTGAACCATCTATTTAAGACTTCGGTAGGTCGCTGTGTCAGGGACACAGACAAGGCTCAGGGAGCCTAAGGTGATTATAAGGGACCCCGCAGATAGATAAAGTGCACTAAAAAATACTGTTCAGGGAACAGAAGGTTACAAGCTTGGATTAACTCATTATATATATATATACAGTCATGTGAAAAAATTAGGACACCCTTTGAAAGCATGTGGTTTTTTGTAACATTTTTAATAAATGGTTATTTCATCTCCGTTTCAACAATACAGAGAGATTAAAGTAATCCGACTAAACAAAGAAAACTGAAGAAAAGTCTTTTCAAGATCTTCTGTAAATGTCATTCTACAAAAATGGCTATTCTAACTGAGGAAAAAGATAGGACACCCTCACATGTATTCCCTCTTAAATTGGCTCAGATCTCACACAGGTATATCACACCAGGTGCACATAATTAGTAGATCGTTACTCTGCATGTTGAATGAGGCTTGCCCTATTTAAACCTCAGACATTTAGTTTGGTGTGCTCCTGACTGTTGAAGTGAGAGTGAGCACCATGGTGAGAGCAAAAGAGCTGTCAGAGGACTTCAGAAAAAAGATTGTAGCAGCCTATGAGTCTGGGAAGGGATTTAAAAAGATCTCAAAAGATTTTGAAATCAGCCATTCCACTGTCCGGAAGATAGTCTACAAGTGGAGGGCTTTCAAAACAACTGCCAACATGCCCAGGACTGGTCGCCCCAGCAAGTTCACCCCAAGAGCAGACCGCAAGATGCTAAAAGAGGTCTCCAAAAACCCTAAAGTGTCATCTCGAGAACTACAGCAGGCTCTGGCTACTGTTGATGTAGAAGTACATGCCTCTACAATCAGAAAGAGACTGTACAAGTTTAACTTGCATGGGAGGTGTGCAAGGAGGAAACCTTTGCTTTCCAAGAGAAACATCGAGGCCAGACTGACATTTGCCAGCGATAAAGTTGACAAAGACCAGGACTTCTGGAATAATGTTCTTTGGACAGATGAGTCCAAAATTGAATTATTTGGACACAACAGCAGAGGACATGTTTGGCGTAAACCAAACACAGCATTCCAAGAAAAGAACCTCATACCAACTGTGAAGCATGGAGGTGGAAGTGTCATGGTTTGGGGCTGCTTTGCTGCAGCAGGACCTGGTCAGCTCACCATCATAGAATCCACGATGAATTCTACTGTGTATCAGAAGGTGCTTGAAGAACATGTGAGACCATCAGTTAGAAAATTAAAGCTGAAGCGGAACTGGACCATGCAACATGACAATGACCCAAAACATACTAGTAAATCAACCAAAGATTGGCTGAAAAAGAAGAAATGGAGAGTCCTGGAATGGCCAAGTCAAAGTCCAGATTTGAATCCCATTGAGATGCTGTGGGGTGACTTGAAAAGGGCTGTACGTGCAAGAAACCCCTCAAACATCTCACAGCTGAAAAAGTTCTGCATTGAGGAGTGGGGTAAAATTTCCTCAGACCGATGTCGAAGACTGGTAGATGGCTACAAGAACCGTCTCACTGCAGTTATTTCAGCCAAAGGAGGTAACACTCGCTATTAGGGGCAAGGGTGTCCTATCTTTTTCCTCAGTTAGAATAGGCATTTTTGTAGAATGACATTTACAGAAGATCTTGAAAAGACTTTTCTTCAGTTTTCTTTGTTTAGTCGGATTACTTTACACTCTCTGTATTGTTGAAACGGAGATGAAATAACCATTTATTAAAAATGTTACAAAAAACCACATGCTTTCAAAGGGTGTCCTAATTTTTTCACATGACTGTATATATATCTTAGAAGTGATAAGATTATCTGTTTGTGTGAGATACTGACTGGGTGGTAAGTGTACGGTCACATCCCACTGTTATTGTCAAATTGATGTATTTTGGGTTAACCACTGTTTTTTCTCAGAGGTTATGCCCACCTCTGTTCAGGGGATGCCGACATGTCTGCGTTCCCTTGCAGCCTGTGCAATGATGGTAGAATTAGCAACCACTTTCACCCTGGGACATTTACCTTCTTGCACACTACACATGATGTTGTAGGCTTGCTCAGAGGTTTACATACACAACACATGTCAGCGCAAAGATTATCTGGATATGAGATCCTGTTGCTCAGTAACCCTTCACTCCAGATTAAATATGCATCCAACATTACAGGACCAGCACCTATTTTGAATGCATTACTAGGGCTGAAAGGAACAGAAGACGTCCCTCCTGACACACGATTGCCTACAGGTGCTCAATCACAAGACGTCACCCAGGGCTGATTTATCAACTGTTCCCATACCTGATGCACCAGAAGTCTTGTTGATAGATCATGTTCTCGTCCCACTGACACCATATTCTGTGCAGCATATGCTATTGTCATGCTGCCAGACATAGCCTTGGAAACAAGCCCAATTCCCATCCAGTCCGCACAGGCAGCTGAACTCATTGCACTCACAAGGGCTTGCATACTACACACCAATGTCACCATTTACACAGACAGTAGATATGCTCATGGTGTAGTATGGGATCATGGAATGATTTGGCAGAGGAGAGGATTCACTGCAGCAGACGGTAAGAGAATCTCACATGCACAGCTAGTCACGGATCTCTTGGCCGCAATCAGATTGCCTTCAGATCTAGCTATAGTACATTGCAGGGCACACACAAATGGAAGAGACAGAATTTCAAGAGGAAATGCACTTGCAGATAGTGTAGCTAAAGACACAGCCAAGAGAAACCCAAACAGAACGAATCATGACAATTGGGAAATGGCAGTCTTACACCCACCCTCACCTGATTTGACACACATGCTAACAGACCTACAAAGGTATGCAACTGAAACAGAGGAGAAGAATTGGTGCTATCCAATTTTGCAGAAAAATCCACAGTCTGGATTGGTCTGCAAAGAGGGGAAGCCATGCATACCTCAGCATAGTGCATCCATCTTCATTGCACACTTTCACGGGGTAGGACACAACAGCATACAAACCACCCACATGTTGTTGAGCCAAAGTTTTTACATCACTGATAGCAAACAGCTAGTCACAGACTACATACACAGATGTATTACGTGCTTGAGAAACAACCCTAACAACCCACTGAAAATACCTCACCAACACCTTGACTACCCCACTACACCATTCACCCACTTGCAGGTGGATTAGGCCTCTTTCACACTTGCGTTGTTGGGATCCGGCGTGCACTTCCGTTGCCGGAGGTGCCCGCCGGATCCGGAAAAACGCAAGTGTACTGAAAGCATTTGAAGACGGAACCGTCTTCCAAATGCGTTCAGTGTTACTATGGCAACCAGGACTTTAATAGCGTCCTGGCTGCCATAGTAGTAGCGGGAGCGGTATACTTACCGTCCGTGCGGCTCCCGGGGCGCTCCAGAATGACGTCAGAGCGCCCCATGCGCATGGATGACGTGTCCATGCGATCATGTGATCCATGCGCTTGGGGCGCCCTGACGTCACTCTGGAGCGCCCGGGGAGCCGCACGGACGGTAATTATACTGCTCCCCCGCTCCCCACTACACTTTACCATGGCTGCCAGGACTTTAGCGTCCCGGCAGCCATGGTAACCACTCTGAAAAAGCTAAATGTCGGCTCCGGCAATGCGCCGAAACGACGTTTAGCTTAAGGGCCGGATCCGGATCAATGCCTTTCAATGGGCATTAATTCCGGATCCGGCCTTGCGGCAAGTGTTCCGGATTTTTGGCCGGAGCAAAAAGCGCAGCATGCTGCGGTATTTTCTCTGGCCAAAAAACGTTCCGTTCCGGAACTCAAGACATCCTGATGCATCCTGAACGGATTTCTCTCCATTCAGAATGCATTAGGATAATCCTGATCAGGATTCTTCCGGCATAGAGCCCCGACGACGGAACTCTATGCCGGAAGACAAGAACGCAAGTGTGAAAGAGCCCTTACACGCATATACCTAAAACAAAAGGCAAACAAGAGTATGCATTAGTGATAGTGGACATGTTCTCAAGGTGGCCAGAAGTCTTCCCTACAAAGGCAGAAGATGCTAAAAGTACAGCCAAAATCCTGACTCAGCAAATAATCCCAAGGTGGGGCTGTCCTCTGGTTGTTGAGTCAGACCAGGGGCCAGCCTTCACCTCAAAACTTAAGGAGATAGCCAGACTGTTACAGGTGGAATGGAAATTTCATATTCCATACCATCCACAAAGCTCAGGCATTGTGGAAAGAATGAACAGGACGGTTAAAGACAAACTTAGGAAGGCCACTGCTGGTACATTCGAAAAAGGGAAACAAATCCTACCCAAACTTGCAGAAATTAGAATGACGCCTAATAAGAAGTTAGGGATGTCACCATTTGAAATTCTAATGGGTAGGCCTTTCCCCACACCATGGGCAGGAAGGGGACTTGGACCTGATCAGAGAGGAGTATGTTACTAATCTGATCAAGGTCCTCAGTAAAACTGAAGAAAAAGTTGCTTGTAAGTCTCCTTCTTTTTCACAGGAACAACCCACCCATTCCGAGTAGGCGGTCAGGTGATGGTCAAGATCTTAAAGAAGGGAAAGGAACCAGGAAGCTTCACCTATGGACCACCCACCGAGGTAGTCGCGATCACCAGAACAGCAGTCCTCACTGAACAGTCACCCACGTGGATCCACGCCACAAGAATTAAGCTGGTGAAGAAAAGAGAGGTACTACTACTACTAACGGAGGCAGACAGCCTTGACCTTGAAGGAGACACAGAAGGGGTACTAACGGAGGCAGACAGCCTTGACCTTGAAGGAGACACAGAAGGGGTACTAACGGAGGCAGACAGCCTTGACCTTGAAGGAGACACAGAAGGGGTACTAACGGAGGCAGACAGCCTTGACCTTGAAGGAGACACAGAAGGGGTACTAACGGAGGCAGACAGCCTTGACCTTGAAGGAGACACAGAAGGGGTACTAACGGAGGCAGACAGCCTTGACCTTGAAGGAGACACAGAAGGGGTACTAACGGAGGCAGACAGCCTTGACCTTGAAGGAGACACAGAAGGGGTACTAACGGAGGCAGACAGCCTTGACCTTGAAGGAGACACAGAAGGGGTACTAACGGGGGCAGACAGCCTTGACCTTGAAGGAGACACAGAAGGGGTACTAACGGGGGCAGATAGCCTTGACCTTGAAGGAGACACAGAAGGGGTACTAACTGAGGCAGACAGCCTTGACCTTGAAGGAGACACAGAAGGGGTACTAACGGGGGCAGATAGCCTTGACCCCCAACGAGATGACGCAGTCTGGAAATTCCTTGAGATGGCTGAGATGCAGTGTATTGATAATTGCGATTCTATGTCTTCTATTTACCCTCCCACAGTTGTGGGACAGGCAGACACACCTGAAGACGGAATGCAGAGGGGGGGGGGGGGGGGGGGGGGGGGGGGGGGGGGGGGGGGGGGGGGGGGGGGGGGAGACAATCTGTGGAAGACAAAGGAAAACTTATGGCTGTACCTGGCCAAAACTCTGAACTTAACTGATTTCTGTCTCCGAACCACTTTATCCGCATCTAACATTTTGGAGACATGTCTGGTAGCAGTCCCCACCCCAGTAGCTGTATGTCCACATGACGCCAGTGTGTCCCCGTCATCAGTAACTCCTCCCCCAGCCACGTCCGCCTAGCCTCAGCCGCCTGCACTGAGCCAATACGTCACCCTGTGACGTTCCTATAACTCCTCCCCCTCCTCACCCATGCGTTCCACCAAGCGTTCCACCGCTGGGAACGCTTGTCCTGATCGCCCCATAACGCCCCACTCCCCCACTAGCCCCCGGCCGCCTAATACATTAGGCTCTAGCACCACCTCCCCTTAGTCTTCCTGTGTATTTACTATGATCACTATATTTTATATTTTCCTGCATTTCTTTATTACTTTCACAATCCCACCGGCCACTTCCGCCCTTTGGAACGCAAGTTGCGTTCCACTGACCGGAAGTGAATATCATACCACTTCCGTTTTTCGGCATCTTTGGCGCCATTTTACCAATTAAATCACTAATTGAACTGTGTATATATAGATCTAACCTGCTACATGTATAACTATAGCCACTTGCTCCTGATGAAGGGGAAACATTGATCCCCGAAATGCGTTGAGCCACTTCTCTGCTAATAAAGGTGATTTGATCAGAAGCGCACCGCCTCGCTGCCATCATTCACTGAGACTCTACACACGATCCTGGCCGGGGGGGAATCGTCACAGGTGTTTTATGCTGATCCTGCTGACGACCCCCCAGTGAAGTAAGTGCCTCACTGGATGTTTGTTCATCCATTTTATTCCTTGCTTTTAACCCTTGTTTTTAACCTCCACCTTAAACCCTCTGTGCTCACCACAGCAGGGACCTCTTTTATATCTACTTTTTTTTTTTTTTTTCAACTATATTTAATTTTTTAACAATCATTATTATTAATTCACTTTATATGTTTTTTACATGAAAGGTTTTTTTTTATATATAGAAGCTTTTGACCTACATGCATAATATGCTAGCACTCTAGCACTATGATATAAAAAATCTTTAGTGAATTTTTAGTGCATTTTTGCTCGGTTTTTGGCGCCTCTCCTGTACCTCCTCCCCACCCCTATTTTTGTTTTGTTTTTTCAAAAACCAGTAGCTGTATGGACAGGGCTCCTACGTTCCCAATGGAATGAGACTGATCTACAAAATGATGCTGTTAGATATGGAGATGTAAATCCTTATCATGCTTGTTATGACTGTCCTACATAGGAGACTCTGCAGAGTAACATGATAAGAATAATTACAGGTCTTGTCACAGCAGCAGGAATATGTTACAAGTTCTCCTGCGGTGAGACACTATTGCCTCCCTGCATACAAGCAGCCAAATATCTGTAACAGAAACATAAGTAGCTGTAAAAAGATAATATCAGGAAAGAATATGCAATGTAACATTACAAAAACAGTACCATCCCTAGACAGACATGTACCCCTACCAGCAGGATGGGTATTGGCCTGTGGGAATACTAGTAAGGCTACTTTCACACCTGCGTTCGGGGCTCCGCTCATGAGCTCCGTTTGAAGAGTCTCACAAGCGGCCCTGAAGGGATCCGTCCAGCCCCAATGCATTCTGAGTGGACGCGGATCCGCTCAGAATGCATCCGTCTGGCGGCGTTCAGCCTCCGCTCCGCTCAGCAGGCTGCTTGCAGCGTTCGGGTGTCCGCCTGGCCGTGTGGAGGCGAGCGGATCCGTCCAGACTTACAATGGAAGTCAATGGGGACGGATCCGCTTGAAGATGACACAAAATGGCTCAATTTTCAAACGGATCCGTCCCCCATTGACTTTCAATGTAAAGTCTGGACGGATCCGTCTGAACTACTTTCACACTTAGAATTTTTTTCTACAATATAATGCAGACGGATCCGTTCTGAACGGTAGTGTGAAAGTAGCCTTACACGTACATACCGGCCAATATCACAGAGGGGCCCTGTACAATAGCCAGGCTGACGTTAACGAGGATACCACTAGTCCCAGCAATGCGGACACACGAGAGACACTTCCCTACAGCTACCAGACAATTGTGACTATAATGTGAATCTCCTCAGAATACATGAGGTTTAGGGATGTCTATGATAGGGGTACCAGGGTTGGCCATATATAACCACAGGACAATATCAAAACTTGCCTGTTTTATGGTAAAGCAGATCGATGCAGTTCTGCAGGATATGCTGCTGGATATACAATCATATAAAAGGCTATCTTGCAGAATAGGGCAACTACTGACTATTGATTGCTCCAGCATGGTGTAGGACGCTCAGCGTTCGCAGGGATGTGTTGTTCCAATCTATCAGATCACTCCCGTGGAATAAAAGATAAAATAGGCCAATTAGAAGAGATGATAAAACATAAAACAGGATGTTGACCGAGGATGGTGGGACTGGCTTTTTGGCTGGATACCTGACTTTGGTCAAATAAGGTATGTCTTAGGGCTACTTTCACACTTGCGGCAGGACGGATCCGACAGGCTGCTCACCATGTCGGATCCGTCCTGCCGCTATTTCGCCATGCCACCGGACCGCCGCTCTGTCCCCATTGACTATAATGGGGATGGGGGCGGAGCTCCAGCGCAGCACGGCAAAAGCCGCCGGACTAAAAAGTCCTGCATGTCCGACTTTTTAGTCCGGCAGCTTTCAACCGTGCTGCGCCGGAGCTCCGCCCCCATCCCCATTATAGTCAATGGGGACAGAGCGGCGGTCCGGTGGCATGGCGAAATAGCGGCAGGACGGATCCGACATGGTGAGCAGCCTGTCGGATCCGTCCTGCCGCAAGTGTGAGAGCCCTTATGAGTGGCACTCGCCGTGGTCGCTGCAATAGTGGGTCTCTGCTGTTGTCTACAGTCTGTGCCCTCCCTTCTTACCATATGTCAAAAAGTGTCCGAAAGAGGGGTACACCCAACATCCCTCTATACTCCGGTAGAGATGGAAGAGGCAAACACCTCAACAAAGCCTGAGGATTATACTCCTGAAGGGTGTATGGAATACCTAAAGGCTTACAAGCAAACCAAGGGAGAGCAGAGAAAGAACCATATAGTATAAGGTATAAGGTTCTAAGAGGGGATTGATGGGACATATGTGACTCCATTTTGTCGGTTTTAACAATGTGTATTGTGATAGCATCTTGTTCATGCACTGTTTCAAGTTCCCCCTCACTGGAATTTGGGAGACTTCCTCTGTCCTTGTACAGTTTCTTGAGATCCCTAAATTGCTAAGTGAAAACAGTCACAGCTTATAAGGTCCCCCCGGCTTAATGTGTACCGGCCTATATGTGTCTACACATGATTGGTTAATGATGTCACTATGTAAATTATACTCTCTGCCTCGTTAAAAGGCTGAACAGACAACTGTTGTATCTGACAAGTTCATTCTCCTGGCGCCAGATAGACTTAATCCAAGCTGACCACCGAAAGTCTGGTATCATCCCTGACCCCAGGAGCTAACAATCTAAGAGTGGGCATACATATGCTTGTTGAGCAGACCGCTCTCTCTTGCAGCTCTGGGGTCCTGGATTCAGATCGAACCAAGGAGATCTGCTTGGAGTTTGTATGTTCTCTGATTTCCTCCCACACTCCAAAAACATCCCGAGTGTGAGCTCCACTGGGGCAGCAAGTGAGGAGAAGGTCCGCAGAGGTATAGGCCAGCGCTATATAAGTAATTAAATGCATCCCTTCATACACATGCACGCTAGGCCTCGGCTGAGCATGCACACGACTAGAATGGGTAGAGGTGAGAAAGCTGCTGCCAGACACCTCTGTTCTCTCCAGAATACTCAGGCAGCTGGCAATCTCGCCAAAGCACAAGTGGATGGGCCGTAGAAATCTAACCGCCCCCTGATCCTCATCTTCCCCGACATCCTGGATCTAACCGCCCCCTGATCCTCATCTTCCCCGACATCCTGAATCTAACCGCCCCCTAATCCTCATCTTCCCCGACATCCTGAATCTAACCGCCCCCCTGATCCTCATCTTCCCCGACATCCTGAATCTAACCGCCCCCTGATCCTCATCTTCCCCGACATCCTGAATCTAACCGCCCCCTGATCCTCATCTTCCCCGACATCCTGAATCTAACCGCCCCCTGATCCTCATCTTCCCCGACATCCTGGATCTAACCGCCCCCTGATCCTCATCTTGCCCGACATCCTGGATCTAACCGCCCCCTAATCCTCATCTTCCCCGACATCCTGAATCTAACCGCCCCCTGATCCTCATCTTCCCCGACATCCTGAATCTAACCGCCCCCTGATCCTCATCTTCCCCGACATCCTGAATCTAACCGCCCCCTGATCCTCATCTTCCCCGACATCCTGAATCTAACCGCCCCCTGATCCTCATCTTTCCAGATATCTTGGATCTCACCGCCCACCGAACCCCAAACAGACGCTGTTTTGTGTAGCTCTTGAAGTCAGCACTTGACACTGCAGCGCTGTTTCCACTGAAGCATTCTATGCTGGTGGCCCATACAGAAGAGCGCGTTACACAGCTCAGAAATCACACAGTAATGAGCAGATATAAGCGGATATCACACAGTAATGAGCAGATATAACCGGATATCACACAGTAATGAGCAGATATAACTGGATATCACACAGTAATGAGCAGTTACGTATATATCCAAAGGGTCGGCACTGCTCCTTGGCGGTTTGGCGGTGCACGTGTCAGTGGGCAGGAATCCCAATAGACAATGTACAAAAGGAAAGACCGGCACTCGCACGTAGATATATTGGATGCAAATTTATTTTGTCACATATTACAGCATAGTGACGCGTTTCAGCACATAAGTGCTTTCATCAGACTATATACATACGTCCTACCATTGTACCTTATATAGAAACAAATGGATACAAAGAAACTGACGTCACATCATTAGACTCCTCCCACAGCTGAGATTATGCAGAGTGTAGTAAAGGAAGTGACGTCACATCATTAGACTCCTCCCACAGCTGAGATTATGCAGTGTAGTGAAGGAACTGACGTCACATCATTAGACTCCTCCCACAGCTGAGATTATGCAGAGTGTAGTAAAGGAAGTGACGTCACATCATTAGACTCCTCCCACAGCTGAGATTATGCAGAGTGTAGTAAAGGAAGTGACGTCACATCATTAGACTCCTCCCATAGCTGAGATTATGCAGAGTGTAGTAAAGGAAGTGACGTCACATCATTAGACTCCTCCCACAGCTGAGATTATGCAGAGTGTAGTAAAGGAAGTGACGTCACATCATTAGACTCCTCCCACAGCTGAGATTATGCAGTGTAGTAAAGGAAGTGACGTCACATCATTAGACTCCTCCCACAGCTGAGATTATGCAGAGTGTAGTAAAGGAAGTGACGTCACACCATTAGACTCCTCCCATAGCTGAGATTATGCAGAGTGTAGTAAAGGAAGTGACGTCACATCATTAGACTCCTCCCACAGCTGAGATTATGCAGAGTATAAGGTGGCAGTAAAGTGTCCTAAATGTAATATACATATTCTGTAAAACTAATTCCGCTGTGAAGAGAAGAGGGGAACAAGGTGACAACGTGTCCTATAAAACCACCTACATTATATTCTCCATTCAGACCGTTTGGCTCCATCGTTTGCAGTCGATGGATCCAATACGCCTTTCTTTTCAGCAGCGATGTATTTCTATCTCCACCGCCTCGAGGTGATGGAGCCTCTCAAGGACCTGATATTGTGCGTCTCGGTAGTGGGAGTAACAGATTCTCCTTTCTAATAGTCGATTTGCTGAATCGATCTTTGACTCTCATGGCGGTCTCCCCCACATACCGCAGACGGGCGATTAAGGATGGAGATCACAAATCTGCTATCACATGGGAAGACGCCTCTTATTGGAATTTGCTCCTCAGAAACGACACTATCCTCCCCCAGACAAGGCACATTCCCATGTTTAAATTGTGTCAATTGTGTCAAGTCTCATCAAAGGCAGCCATCTCACTCATCCGCATTCCGGGGAGCAAATTCCAATAAGAGGCGTCTTCCCCTGCGATAGCAGATTTGTGATATACATTCTTTTTTCTAAATCAGATACATTTTTATTATTTTGTAAAAATAAACAATATCATTTTACAAAATTCTTGTGTCATATATTATGTTCAACCCAGTGCAAAAATACTCATTGTACAAAACAGGATAGTCAATAAACAGGATCCTTAACATAAAGACCCAACAACCAAACTCCCCCCCCCCCCCCCCCCGTGAGACCTTGTTCATGCGTCAGACCGATTGGTTTTAGTAACAGACCAGGACATCACCTGTGCACCATAAAGCTTCAGCACACTGGGCGTAAGCACAATCAGCCCCATCTCCCCCCTCCCCCGATTGGTTTTAGTAACAGACCAGGACATCACCTGTGCACCATAAAGCTTCAGCACACTGGGCGTAAGCACAATCAGCCCCATCTCTCCCCCCCCTATTGGTTTTAGTAACAGACCAGGACATCACCTGTGCACCATAAAGCTTCAGCACACTGGGCGTAAGCACAATCAGCCCCCATCTCTCCCCCCCCCTATTGGTTTTAGTAACAGACCAGCACATCACCTGTGCACCATAAAGCTTCAGCACACTGGGCGGAAGCACAATCAGCCCCATCTCCCCCCCCCCCCCGATTGGTTTTAGTAACAGACCAGGACATCACCTGTGCACCATAAAGCTTCAGCACACTGGGCGTAAGCACAATCAGCCCCATCTCTCCCCCCCCCTATTGGTTTTAGTAACAGACCAGGACATCACCTGTGCACCATAAAGCTTCAGCACACTGGGCGTAAGCACAATCAGCCCCATCTCTCCCCCCCCCTATTGGTTTTAGTAACAGACCAGCACATCACCTGTGCACCATAAAGCTTCAGCACACTGGGCGGAAGCACAATCAGCCCCATCTCCCCCCCCCCCGATTGGTTTTAGTAACAGACCAGGACATCACCTGTGCACCATAAAGCTTCAGCACACTGGGCGTAAGCACAATCAGCCCCATCTCTCCCCTCCCCTCCGATTGGTTTTAGTAACAGACCAGGACATCACCTGTGCACCATAAAGCTTCAGCACACTGGGCGTAAGCACAATCAGCCCCATCTCTCCCCTCCCCTCCCGATTGGTTTTAGTAACAGACCAGGACATCACCTGTGCACTATAAAGCTTCAGCACACTGGGCGGAAGCACAATCAGCCCCATCTCTCCCCCCCCCCCCCCCCCGATTGGTTTTAGTAACAGACCAGCACATCACCTGTGCACCATAAAGCTTCAGCACACTGGGTGTAAGCACAATCAGCCCCATCTCTCCCCTCCCCCCCGATTGGTTTTAGTAACAGACCAGGACATCACCTGTGCACCATAAAGCTTCAGCACACTGGGCGTAAGCACAATCAGCCCCATCTCTCCCCCCCCTATTGGTTTTAGTAACAGACCAGGACATCACCTGTGCACCATAAAGCTTCAGCATACTGGGTGTAAGCACAATCAGCCCCATCTCTCCCCTCCCCCCGATTGGTTTTAGTAACAGACCAGGACATCACCTGTGCACCATAAAGCTTCAGCACACTGGGCGTAAGCACAATAAGCCCCATCTCTCCCCCCCCCCCATTGTTTTAGTAACAGACCAGGACATCACCTGTGCACCATAAAGCTTCAGCACACTGGGCGTAAGCACAATCAGCCCCATCTCTCCCCTCCCCTCCCCCTGATTGGTTTTAGTAACAGACCAGGACATCACCTGTGCACCATAAAGCTTCAGCACACTGGGGCGTAAGCACAATCAGCCCCATCTCTCCCCCCCCTATTGGTTTTAGTAACAGACCAGGACATCACCTGTGCACCATAAAGCTTCAGCACACTGGGCGTAAGCACAATCAGCCCCATCTCTCCCCCCCCTATTGGTTTTAGTAACAGACCAGGACATCACCTGTGCACCATAAAGCTTCAGCATACTGGGTGTAAGCACAATCAGCCCCATCTCTCCCCCTCCCCCCGATTGGTTTTAGTAACAGACCAGGACATCACCTGTGCACCATAAAGCTTCAGCACACTGGGCGTAAGCACAATAAGCCCCATCTCTCCCCCCCCTATTGGTTTTAGTAACAGACCAGGACATCACCTGTGCACCATAAAGCTTCAGCACACTGGGCGTAAGCACAATCAGCCCCATCTCTCCCCTCCCCTCCCCCTGATTGGTTTTAGTAACAGACCAGGACATCACCTGTGCACCATAAAGCTTCAGCATACTGGGTGTAAGCACAATCAGCCCATCTCTCCTCCCCCCCCCGATTGGTTTTAGTAACAGACCAGGACATCACCTGTGCACCATAAAGCTTCAGCACACTGGGCGTAAGCACAATCAGCCCCATCTCTCCCCTCCCCTCCCCCTGATTGGTTTAGTAACAGACCAGGACATCACCTGTGCACCATAAAGCTTCAGCACACTGGGCGTAAGCACAATCAGCCCCATCTCTCCCCCCCCTATTGGTTTTAGTAACAGACCAGGACATCACCTGTGCACCATAAAGCTTCAGCACACTGGGCGTAAGCACAATCAGCCCCATCTCTCCCCCCCCCCCCCCCCACCCCGATTGGTTTTAGTAACAGACCAGGACATCACCTGTGCACCATAAAGCTTCAGCACACTGGGCGTAAGCACAATCAGCCCCATCTCTCCCCCCCCCCCCCTATTGGTTTTTAGTAACAGACCAGGACATCACCTGTGCACTATAAAGCTTCAGCACACTGGGCGTAAGCACAATCAGCCCCATCTCCCCCCCCTATTGGTTTTAGTAACAGACCAGGACATCACCTGTGCACCATAAAGCTTCAGCACACTGGGCGTAAGCACAATAAGCCCCATCTCTCCCCCCCCTATTGGTTTTAGTAACAGACCAGGACATCACCTGTGCACCATAAAGCTTCAGCACACTGGGCGTAAGCACAATCAGCCCCATCTCTCCCCTCCCCTCCCCCCTATTGGTTTTAGTAACAGACCAGGACATCACCTGTGCACCATAAAGCTTCAGCACACTGGGCGTAAGCACAATCAGCCCCATCTCTCCCCCCATATTGGTTTTAGTAACAGACCAGTGACATCACCTGTGCACCATAAAGCTTCAGCACACTGGGCGTAAGCACAATCAGCCCCATCTCTCCCCTCCCCCCCCCCCTATTGGTTTTAGTAACAGACCAGGACATCACCTGTGCACCATAAAGCTTCAGCACACTGGGCGTAAGCACAATCAGCCCCATCTCTGCCCCCCCCCCCCCCCGATTGGTTTTAGTAACAGACCAGCACATCACCTGTGCACCATAAAGCTTCAGCACACTGGGCGTAAGCACAATCAGCCCCATCTCTCCCTCCCGATTGGTTTTAGTAACAGACCAGGACATCACCTGTGCACCATAAAGCTTCAGCACACTGGGCGTAAGCACAATCAGCCCCATCTCTCCCCCCCCTATTGGTTTTTAGTAACAGACCAGGACATCACCTGTGCACCATAAAGCTTCAGCACACTGGGCGTAAGCACAATCAGCCCCATCTCTCCCCCCCCCCCCACCCCGATTGGTTTTAGTAACAGACCAGGACATCACCTGTGCACCATAAAGCTTCAGCACACTGGGCGTAAGCACAATCAGCCCCATCTCTGCCCCCCCCCCCCCCCGATTGGTTTTAGTAACAGACCAGCACATCACCTGTGCACCATAAAGCTTCAGCACACTGGGCGTAAGCACAATCAGCCCCATCTCTCCCCTCCCGATTGGTTTTAGTAACAGACCAGGACATCACCTGTGCACCATAAAGCTTCAGCACACTGGGCGTAAGCACAATCAGCCCCATCTCTCCCCCCCCTATTGGTTTTAGTAACAGACCAGGACATCACCTGTGGCACCATAAAGCTTCAGCACACTGGGCGTAAGCACAATCAGCCCCATCTCTCGCCCCCCCCCTATTGGTTTTAGTAACAGACCAGGACATCACCTGTGCACCATAAAGCTTCAGCACACTGGGCGTAAGCACAATCAGCCCCATCTCTCCCCCCCCCTATTGGTTTTAGTAACAGACCAGGCCCTCACCTGTGCACCATAAAGCTTCAGCACACTGGGCGTAAGCACAATCAGCCCCATCTCTCCCTCCCCCGATTGGTTTTAGTAACAGACCAGGCCCTCACCTG
Source organism: Bufo bufo (assembly GCF_905171765.1). Lineage (NCBI taxonomy): Eukaryota > Metazoa > Chordata > Amphibia > Anura > Bufonidae > Bufo > Bufo bufo. Next base: position 1,430,676 of record NC_053390.1, read on the forward strand.
TGCACCATAAAGCTTCAGCACACTGGGCGTAAGCACAATCAGCCCCATCTCTCCCCCCCCCCTATTGGTTTTAGTAACAGACCAGGACATCACCTGTGCACCATAAAGCTTCAGCACACTGGGCGTAAGCACAATCAGCCCCATCTCTCCCCCCCCTATTGGTTTTAGTAACAGACCAGGCCCTCACCTGTGCACCATAAAGCTTCAGCACACTGGGCGTAAGCACAATCAGCCCCATCTCTCCCCTCCCCCGATTGGTTTTAGTAACAGACCAGGCCCTCACCTGTGCACCATAAAGCTTCAGCACACTGGGCGTAAGCACAATCAGCCCAATCTCTCCCCCCCCTATTGGTTTTAGTAACAGACCAGGACATCACCTGTGCACCATAAAGCTTCAGCACACTGGGCGTAAGCACAATCAGCCCCATCTCTCCCCCCCCCTATTGGTTTTAGTAACAGACCAGGACATCACCTGTGCACTATAAAGCTTCAGCACACTGGGCGTAAGCACAATCAGCCCATCTCCCCCCCCTATTGGTTTTAGTAACAGACCAGGACATCACCTGTGCACCATAAAGCTTCAGCACACTGGGCGTAAGCACAATCAGCCCCATCTCTCCCCCCCCTATTGGTTTTAGTAACAGACCAGGACATCACCTGTGCACCATAAAGCTTCAGCACACTGGGGCGTAAGCACAATCAGCCCCATCTCTCCCCCCCCCCCCCCCCCCGATTGGTTTTAGTAACAGACCAGGACATCACCTGTGCACCATAAAGCTTCAGCACACTGGGCGTAAGCACAATCAGCCCCATCTCTCCCCTCCCCTCCCCCCGATTGGTTTTAGTAACAGACCAGCACATCACCTGTGCACCATAAAGCTTCAGCACACTGGGCGTAAGCACAATCAGCCCCATCTCTCCCCTCCCCTATTGGTTTTAGTAACAGACCAGGACATCACCTGTGCACTATAAAGCTTCAGCACACTGGGCGTAAGCACAATCAGCCCCATCTCTCCCCCCGATTGGTTTTAGTAACAGACCAGCACATCACCTGTGCACCATAAAGCTTCAGCACACTGGGCGTAAGCACAATCAGCCCCATCTCTCCCCCCCCCCCCCCCCGATTGGTTTTAGTAACAGACCAGCACATCACCTGTGCACCATAAAGCTTCAGCACACTGGGCGTAAGCACAATCAGCCCCATCTCTCCCCCCCCTATTGGTTTTAGTAACAGACCAGGACATCACCTGTGCACCATAAAGCTTCAGCACACTGGGCGTAAGCACAATCAGCCCCATCTCTCCCCCCCCGATTGGTTTTAGTAACAGACCAGGACATCACCTGTGCACCATAAAGCTTCAGCACACTGGGCGTAAGCACAATCAGCCCCATCTCTCCCCCCCCCCCCCCCATACCAAGCAAGCAAAACCCAGGATCCAGTTTATAATTAGCGCTATACATTTTGTTTAATAAATTGATGATATCCGTCCAATAGCCCCGTAGCGCACTGCAATTCCACAGCATCTGGAGCACTCCGGCCCCTTCCTCCCCACATCTCGGACACTTGGAGCGATATCCCACCTTCCATAAGAAGACTGGAGTTCTATATACCCTGTGTATTTCTAGCCGCTTCGCTAGGGGATAGGGTAGGACTTCTTCCCATTGGCTGTCTGAGATGGGGCCACATCCCTCTCCAACTTCACTTTGAGCAGATATTTTCTCAGCTGCTCATATAGCAAAGTATTATAAGCCTCTGAAATAGCTCCTTCTACAGGACCTGGTTCGATCAGTTATTTAAGGATGTGATACAAATTGTAGGGGCGCACTGTATCCTGCGAACTGATAGCGTGCCCCAACTGAGGGGATTTACAGAAATGGGCAGACACTAGGCCATATTCAGGGACAAGTTGTGCACATTGTTTTCGGATACCTTGAGAATATAGTTGACCTAAATTCCATAGTCCTTTACGTTGCCAATCAGAAAATGCCTGCAGTTTGGACAATTCTAGTAAATGAGGGTTATTCCAAACAGGAGACGGGTCTAATAGTGAACACCCAGAATGTCCCTAACCTTCCCCCAGACCCCCTCATTAATCCCACTACTGGGAGGGGTTTACAAGAGTCCGGGAAATCTTTCTCCATAATGGAAATAGGCGGGCAGACCCCAGATGCCCCCTTCACCAATTCCCCACATCTTCCCATCGCTCTCAGGGACCCCCAGCCCTTAACGGGGTTGTCTGGGTTCAGAGCTGAACCCGGACAGACCCTTATTTTCACCCAGGCAGCCCCCCTGAGCCTAGCATCGGAGCATCGCGCAGGGCACGGGCTCTTTTGTTTATAATAACACACTGCCGGGCGGTAACTTCCGCCCGGCAGTGTGTTCGGTGACGTCACCGGCTCTGAGGGGCGGGCTTTAGCTCTGCCCTAGCCGTTTTACTGGCTAGGGCAGAGCTAAATCCCGCCCATCAGTGCCGGTGACGTCACCGGGGTTTCTGTCAGCCCCATGGAGAGCCCTGGTACGTCACCGGAACTCCTAAAAATGCCTTTTCCCTGCACGATTTAGCGCAGGGCAAAGGAGAGCATCGGAGCAAGAACTGCTCCGATGCTCATGTCAGGGGGGCTGCCGGGATGAGAATGGAGGTTTGTCCGGGTTCAGCTCTGAACCCGGACAACCCCTTTAAGGTGTTGCAACTGAGCTGCTAAGAAATATATGAAGGGGTTAGGTAACGCCAGTCCCCCCGCTTCTTTACCACGCTGTAATGTTTCATATCGGATTCTACTATTTTATTTTTCCATAACAAGGACGCAAATATCTCTGTAACTTATAATAATAATGCATGGGAATCCATACTGGAGATGCAGCAGGATGTAGAGCTATTGCGGCATCCAGATCATCTTGAGGAGACTACCTCTACCTATCATGGACGATGGAAGCTGATGCCAGGTGGACGGTTTCTGTGTAAATCTGTCCATTAGTGGTACCAGGTTGTTCGCTACATAAGATCGGGGCTGTACTGAAATAGTGACTATTTAAAGGAGGAGACCACTTTCAGGTTAACATGATCTAAGCAAAGAGATTCCGGGGGCAGCAGAAGAATGACCGACTTATTCCGATTGATTAATAAACCAGACTGTTTTCCAAAGTCTGAGATTAACGATATAATGGGATCTATTGATGAGGTCAGATCACCCACATATAAGAACATATCGTCCGCGTACAGCGAGACTTGTTCCTCCACCGTCCCCCTCTCCAAACCTCGAGTCAGTGGCGTGGAACGCAAAATACAAGCCAGGGGCTCTATAGCAATGGCAAACAGGAGGGGTGACCAAGGGCATCCTGCCCGGTGCCTCCCTCCAGTGTCATCATCGGGGATAGCTTGCCGTTTATTCGCAGCCTAGCTCTCGGTTGACTATAGAGCAATATTACCCAATTAATGTATCCAGGGCCGAATCCTAGTTTTGCCATAACCTCCCATAAGTATTACCATTCAACACTATCAAAGGCTTTTGCAGCGTCTAAAGAGACCACCGCAGGGCATCCCACGTCCCATCCTGAATATTGAGGAACAGACGCCTAAGGTTTAATGACGTGGATTCTCCTGGCATAAACCCGCACTGATCTTCATGGATAATGTGGGAGATAACATTCAGGAGCCCATTAGCAAGTACCTTGGCCAACACTTTTCTATCTACTGTTAAGAGTGAGATGGGTCTATATGAATCCACCAGATTGGGATCCTTATCTGGTTTAGGGATCCTCACCACCACCAATGCTTCTCTCATAGAGCGAGGTGAAGCACCTGTCCTAGAAGATTCACTAAACACCTGGAGGAGATGCCGGAGCAAAACTTCTTGATGTTTTCTGTAGAATTCCCCAGGCAGACCATCCCCCCAGGTGCTTTTCCGTTAGGAAGCGACTGCACCGCCAGCCCCATCTCTTCCAATGTCCCCATCTAGTGATGACCTCCGATCATCAGACAGGTCGGGCATCTGGATATGGTGCAGGTATTTAGTCTGGACTTATAGACTCTGCATAGAGCTCATGGACTATGCTCATTATCTTATCATCTCCCGATACCTGTACGCCCAGCGTATTACCGATTCCCAATACACAAGAGGGGCCCGATTGGGTCTTAATAATAGAGGCTAGTAGGTGGCCCGTACATTCCCCTTCCATAAAATAATAATAATTTGTCCCCAGCCCTACTAATCAAATGTTCCTTCAGTAGATCTTGCGCCTCCGTCCAGTGCAAGGCATTTTCTAGGGAGGGGTCAGAGATGTACTTACCTCCGTAGTCTGAACTCTATCCAGCAGTTCTGCGGTAAGTGCCCTGCTTTTAGTTTTATGGGAACTAATCCGTTTAATGTATGTCCCTCTAGGGGTGGGCGATATGGCCTAAAATCTATATTGCGATATAATTTTAAGCATGTGCGATATATATCGCAATATATTGTTTTCTATATTTGGGGGGGGGGGGGGTGTTTAAACTTTTTTTTTTTTTTAACTTTTTATTTAATAACTATTAGCCTCCTTAAGGGCTAGAACCCTTGTCCTATTCCTCCTGATAGAGCTCTATTAGGGTGAATAGGACTTTACACTCTCCCTGCTGCCCTGTGCACACTACAGCAGGGAGCTGACCATGGCAGCCAGCCTCTAATGTGCCCCCCAGCCTCTGATCCGCCCCCCCAGCCTCTCCCTCTTATCAGCCCCCTCTGGTAACTCAAACCCTCCCCAGTATTAAATCATTGGTGGCAGTGGCCACAGGGTCCCCCTCCTCCCCCCCATCATTGGTGGCAGTGGCCACAGGGTTCCCCTCCTCCCCCCCCCATCATTGGTGGCAGTGGGCAGTTCCGATCGGAGTCCCAGCAGTGTAAAGCTTGGGCTCCGATCGGTTACCATGGCAGCCAAGACGCTACTGAAGTCCTGGCTGCCATGGTATATTAGTGAGCAGCATTATACTCACGTGCGCCGTGGCCACTCCTCCTTCTCATAGGTCTGAGCGTCTTGGCTGCCATGGTAACCGATCGGAGCCCAAGCGTTACACTGCTGGGACTCCGATCGGAACTGCCCACTGCGACCAATGATGGGGGGGGGGGGGGGGGGGGGGGGACCCTGTGGGATGCACAGCGCACCACGTGACTTCCGCAATAAACTTTCGGCAATCTATAAAGATATGGCAGAGCACCGGCACATTCATTGGTGGCGCAGAGGCCAAAGTCCCTCCACTCCTCCTCATCGGTGGTCAGCGGCAGCCGCGCACAGTGGGGAGGGAGGGACTCCCTCCTTCTCCACTGTGCCGGCTGAGGAGAAAATGGTGCGCGCAGAGAGCGCGATTATATCGCGGTCCGGCGATATAGGCGATATGGGGAAAATCCATATCGTGGCCGAAATTTATATCGTATATCGCCTATATCGCCCACCCCTATGTCCCTCTAATATAAGCTTCCATTGAATCCCAGATAATGGAGTGACCAGCGGAACCTTCATTATTGGTAAAAAAGTCAGACCAGCAGATACCACTGTACCGTATCCCAGTACCAATATCAACTAACTGGAGCCAAAAAGGGTTTAGTCACCGAAAGAGAAGACGTCATCGGCACAGGCGCACTGAGGGAGTGCTGAGGAGCCGAGCCTCCTTCTCTCAGAGCGCCTGCGCCGAATCAAGAAAGGTGAGCGATTTTTGAAATGCTGACAGGGCCAGCCGGAGGAGGAGATCGCGGCTGGCCCTGTCAATCAACAAGAGGAGGGGGCGGTTTTCTGCGGCTGCTACCAGCAAGTAGACGCCCTACTTGCTGGTAGACAGGTAATTAGCTTATCATAAAAGTACGTTTCATTAATAACATAATGTATAGCAATATCGCAGGATAGGGATTATAAGTAGACCAAAAAAAAATAATATATGAGTGTTTAGTGGGGTGACAGAAGCCCTTTATTCCACTTGATCGCGCTGCTGGCATCTCTTCTGTCTTCTTCTTTGCTGTGTGCAGGAAAAGGACCTGTGGTGACATCACTCCGTTCATCATATGGTCCATCACATGATCCGTCACCATGGTAAAAGATCATGTGATGAGCGTAGTGACGTCATCAAAGGTCCTATTGCTCACAGATAAAGACAGAAGAGATGCCGGCTGCTCGAACAAGTGGATTAAGGGGAATTAAATTTATTTTATTTTTTTAACCCCTCCAGCGCTATTGTACTATGCATTCTGTATCCAGAATGCTATTATTTTCCCTTATAACCATGTTATAAAGGGAAATAATAATGATTGGGTCTATATCCCGATCGTCTCCTAGCAACAGTTTGTGAAAATCGCACCGCATCCGCACTTGCTGCGGATGCTTGCGATTTTCACGCAACCCCATTCACTTCTATGGGGCCAGTGTTACGTGAAAAACGCACAAAGAGGAGCATGCTGCGATTTTCACGCAACGCACAAGTGATGCGTAAAAATCACCGCTCGTGTGCACAGCCCCATAGAAATGAATGGGTCCGGATTGAGTGCGGATGCAATGCGTTCCGCGCAGGTGCGATGCGCGAGTTGAATACTCGCCCGTGTGAAAGGGGCCTTAGAAAGGAGAATCTGTTACTCCCACTACCGAGACGCACAATATCAGGTCCTTGAGAGGCTCCATTACCTCGAGGCGGTGGAGATAGAAATACATCGCTGCTGAAAAGAAAGGCGTATTGGATCCATCGCCTGCAAACGATGGAGACAAAAGGTCTGAATGGAGAATATAATGTAGGTGGTTTTATAGGACACGTTGTCACCTTGTTCCCCTCTTCTCTTCACAGCGGAATTAGTTTTACAGAATATGTATATTACATTTAGGACACTTTACTGCCACCTTATACTCTGCATAATCTCAGCTGTGGGAGGAGTCTAATGATGTGACGTCACTTCCTTTACTACACTCTGCATAATCTCAGCTATGGGAGGAGTCTAATGGTGTGACGTCACTTCCTTTACTACACTCTGCATAATCTCAGCTATGGGAGGAGTCTAATGGTGTGACGTCAGTGCCTTTACTACACTCTGCATAATCTCAGCTGTGGGAGGAGTCTAATGATGTGACGTCAGTGCCTTTACTACACTGCATAATCTCAGCTGTGGGAGGAGTCTAATGATGTGACGTCACTTCCTTTACTACACTCTGCATAATCTCAGCTGTGGGAGGAGTCTAATGATGTGACGTCAGTGCCTTTACTACACTCTGCATAATCTCCGCTGTGGGAGGAGTCTAATGATGTGACGTCAGTGCCTTTACTACACTGCATAATCTCAGCTGTGGGAGCAGTCTAATGGTGTGACGTCACTTCCTTTACTACACTCTGCATAATCTCAGCTATGGGAGGAGTCTAATGGTGTGACGTCACTTCCTTTACTACACTCTGCATAATCTCAGCTATGGGAGGAGTCTAATGGTGTGACATCAGTGCCTTTACTACACTCTGCATAATCTCAGCTATGGGAGGAGTCTAATGGTGTGACGTCACTTCCTTTACTACACTCTGCATAATCTCAGCTATGGGAGGAGTCTAATGGTGTGACGTCACTTCCTTTACTACACACTGCATAATCTCAGCTGTGGGAGGAGTCTAATGGTGTGACGTCAGTGCCTTTACTACACTGCATAATCTCAGCTGTGGGAGGAGTCTAATGATGTGACGTCACTTCCTTTACTACACTCTGCATAATCTCAGCTGTGGGAGGAGTCTAATGATGTGACGTCAGTGCCTTTACTACACTGCATAATCTCAGCTGTGGGAGGAGTCTAATGATGTGACGTCACTTCCTTTACTACACTCTGCATAATCTCAGCTATGGGAGGAGTCTAATGGTGTGACGTCAGTGCCTTTACTACACTCTGCATAATCTCAGCTGTGGGAGGAGTCTAATGATGTGACGTCAGTGCCTTTACTACACTGCATAATCTCAGCTGTGGGAGGAGTCTAATGATGTGACGTCAGTGCCTTTACTACACTCTGCATAATCTCAGCTATGGGAGGAGTCTAATGATGTGACGTCAGTGCCTTTACTACACTGCATAATCTCAGCTGTGGGAGGAGTCTAATGATGTGACGTCACTTCCTTTACTACACTCTGCATAATCTCAGCTGTGGGAGGAGTCTAATGATGTGACGTCAGTGCCTTTACTACACTGCATAATCTCAGCTGTGGGAGCAGTCTAATGGTGTGACGTCACTTCCTTTACTACACTCTGCATAATCTCAGCTATGGGAGGAGTCTAATGGTGTGACATCAGTGCCTTTACTACACTCTGCATAATCTCAGCTATGGGAGGAGTCTAATGGTGTGACGTCACTTCCTTTACTACACTCTGCATAATCTCAGCTATGGGAGGAGTCTAATGGTGTGACGTCACTTCCTTTACTACACACTGCATAATCTCAGCTGTGGGAGGAGTCTAATGGTGTGACGTCAGTGCCTTTACTACACTGCATAATCTCAGCTGTGGGAGGAGTCTAATGATGTGACGTCACTTCCTTTACTACACTCTGCATAATCTCAGCTGTGGGAGGAGTCTAATGGTGTGACGTCAGTGCCTTTACTACACTGCATAATCTCAGCTGTGGGAGGAGTCTAATGATGTGACGTCACTTCCTTTACTACACTCTGCATAATCTCAGCTGTGGGAGGAGTCTAATGATGTGACGTCACTTCCTTTACTACACTCTGCATAATCTCAGCTGTGGGAGGAGTCTAATGGTGTGACGTCAGTGCCTTTACTACACTGCATAATCTCAGCTGTGGGAGGAGTCTAATGATGTGACGTCACTTCCTTTACTACACTCTGCATAATCTCAGCTGTGGGAGGAGTCTAATGATGTGACGTCAGTGCCTTTACTACACTGCATAATCTCAGCTGTGGGAGGAGTCTAATGATGTGACGTCACTTCCTTTACTACACTCTGCATAATCTCAGCTATGGGAGGAGTCTAATGGTGTGACGTCAGTGCCTTTACTACACTCTGCATAATCTCAGCTGTGGGAGGAGTCTAATGATGTGACGTCAGTGCCTTTACTACACTGCATAATCTCAGCTGTGGGAGGAGTCTAATGATGTGACGTCAGTGCCTTTACTACACTCTGCATAATCTCAGCTATTGGAGGAGTCTAATGGTGTGACGTCACTTCCTTTACTACACTCTGCATAATCTCAGCTATGGGAGGAGTCTAATGGTGTGACGTCACTTCCTTTACTACACACTGCATAATCTCAGCTGTGGGAGGAGTCTAATGATGTGACGTCAGTGCCTTTACTACACTCTGCATAATCTCAGCTGTGGGAGGAGTCTAATGATGTGACGTCAGTGCCTTTACTACACTGCATAATCTCAGCTGTGGGAGGAGTCTAATGATGTGACGTCACTTCCTTTACTACACTCTGCATAATCTCAGCTGTGGGAGGAGTCTAATGGTGTGACGTCAGTGCCTTTACTACACTGCATAATCTCAGCTGTGGGAGGAGTCTAATGGTGTGACGTCACTTCCTTTACTACACTGCATAATCTCAGCTGTGGGAGGAGTCTAATGATGTGACGTCACTTCCTTTACTACACTCTGCATAATCTCAGCTATGGGAGGAGTCTAATGGTGTGACGTCACTTCCTTCACTACACTCTGCATAATCTCAGCTGTGGGAGGAGTCTAATGATGTGACGTCAGTGCCTACTACACTCTGCATAATCTCAGCTGTGGGAGGAGTCTAATGGTGTGACGTCACTTCCTTTACTACACTCTGCATAATCTCAGCTGTGGGAGGAGTCTAATGATGTGACGTCACTTCCTTCACTACACTCTGCATAATCTCAGCTGTGGGAGGAGTCTAATGATGTGACGTCACTTCCTTCACTACACTCTGCATAATCTCAGCTGTGGGAGGAGTCTAATGATGTGACGTCACTTCCTTCACTACACTCTGCATAATCTCAGCTGTGGGAGGAGTCTAATGATGTGACGTCACTTCCTTTACTACACTGCATAATCTCAGCTGTGGGAGGAGTCTAATGGTGTGACATCAGTGCCTTTACTACACTCTGCATAATCTCAGCTGTGGGCGGAGTCTAATGATGTGACGTCACTTCCTTTACTACACTCTGCATAATCTCAGCTGTGGGAGGAGTCTAATGATGTGACGTCAGTGCCTTTACTACACTCTGCATAATCTCAGCTGTGGGAGGAGTCTAATGGTGTGACATCAGTGCCTTTACTACACTCTGCATAATCTCAGCTGTGGGAGGAGTCTAATGATGTGATGTCAGTTCCTTTGTATCCATTTGTTTCTATATAAGGTACAATGGTAGGACGTATGTATATAGTCTGATGAAAGCACTTATGTGCTGAAACGCGTCACTATGCCGTAATATGTGACAAAATAAATTCGCATCCAATATATCTACGTGCGAGTGGCGGTCTTTCCTTTATACACTAATGAGCAGAACTTGTACGGAGACCGCAGCACTCACTTGTCTTCTATAATCCAAACTTTATTCACCAATTTAGTGCGACGTTTCAAAATGCACTAAGTTGGTGAATAAAGTTTGGATTATAGAAGACAAGTGAGTGCTGCGGTCTCCGTATCGCTGGGGGAGCTTCAGACTGGCACCCAACACTGCTGGCACCGCCACTAAAAGGTTGGATTTACCTTATTTTTTATCATTGTGCTGATACACAAGTTTTTTCTTCTTTAACACAGTAATGAGCAGATATAACCGGATATCACACAGTAATGAGCAGATATAACCGGATATCACACAGTTATGCGCAGATATAACCGGACATCACACAGTTATACGCAGATATAACCGGATATCACACAGTTATGTGCAGATATAACCGGATATCACACAGTTATGTGCAGATATAACCGGATATCACACAGTTATGTGCAGATATAACCGGATATCACACAGTTATGTGCAGATATAACCGGATATCACACAGTTATGTGCAGATATAACCGGACATCACACAGTATGCGCAGATATGACCGGACATCACACAGTATGCGCAGATATGACCGGACATCACACAGTATGCGCAGATATGACCGGACATCACACAGTAATGGGCAGATATGACCGGACATCACACAGTAATGGGCAGATATGACCGGACATCACAGTTATGCGCAGATATGACCGGATATCACACAGTTATGCGCAGATATGACCGGACATCACACAGTTATGCGCAGATATAACCGGACATCACACAGTTTATACAGACATCACACAGTAATGCGCAGATATAACCGGACATCACACAGTAATGCGCAGATATAACCGGACATCACACAGTTTATACAGACATCACACAGTAATGCGCAGATATAACCGGACATCACACAGTTATGCGCACATTGCGCAGATATGACCGGACATCACACAGTTATGCGCACATATGACCGGACATCACACAGTAATGGGCAGATATGACCGGACATCACACAGTTATGCGCAGATATGACCGGACATCACACAGTTATGCGCACATTGCGCAGATATGACCGGACATCACACAGTTATGCGCAGATATGACCGGACATCACACAGTTATGCGCAGATATGACCGGACATCACACAGTTATGCGCAGATATGACCGGACATCACACAGTTATGCGCACATTGCGCAGATATGACCGGACATCACACAGTTATGCGCAGATATGACCGGACATCACACAGTATGCGCAGATATGACCGGACATCACACAGTTATGCGCAGATATGACCGGACATCACACAGTAATGTGCAGATATGACCGGACATCACACAGTTTATACAGACATCACACAGTAATGCGCAGATATAACCGGACATCACACAGTTATGCGCAGATATAACCGGACATCACACAGTTATGCGCAGATATGACCGGACATCACACAGTAATGAGCAGATATAACCGGATATCACACAGTAATGGGCAGATATGACCGGACATCACACAGTTATGCGCAGATATGACCGGATATCACACAGTTATGCGCACATTGCGCAGATATGACCGGACATCACACAGTTATGCGCAGATATGACCGGATATCACACAGTAATGGGCAGATATGACCGGACATCACACAGTTATGCGCACATTGCGCAGATATGACCGGACATCACACAGTTATGCGCACATTGCGCAGATATGACCGGACATCACACAGTTATGCACAGATATGACCGGACATCACACAGTTATGCACAGATATGACCGGACATCACACAGTTATGCGCAGATATAACCGGACATCACACAGTATGCGCAGATATGACCAGACATCACACAGTTATGCGCAGATATGACCGGACATCACACAGTAATGTGCAGATATAACCGGACATCACACAGTTATGCGCACATTGCGCAGATATGACCGGACATCACACAGTTTATACAGACATCACACAGTAAGGCCTCATGCACACGACCGTATTTTTTTGCGGTCCGCAAAACGGGGTTCCGTTTTCCCGTGACCGTTTTTTCGTCCGTGGGTCTTCCTTGATTTTTGGAGGATCCACGGACATGAAAAAAAAGTCGTTTTGGTGTCTGCCTGGCCGTGCGGAGCCAAACGGATCCGTCCTGAATTACAATGCAAGTCAATGGGGACGGATCCGTTTGACGTTGACACAATATGGTGCCATTTCAAACGGATCCGTCCCCATTGACTTTCAATGTAAAGTCTGGAGTCCCTTTTATACCATCGGATCGGAGTTTTCTCCAATCCGATGGTATATTTTAACTTGAAGCGTCCCCATCACCATGGGAACGCCTCTATGTTAGAATATACTGTCGGATATGAGTTAGATCGTGAAACCTCATTTCCGACAGTATATTCTAACACAGAGGCGTTCCCATGGTGATGGGGACGCTTCTAGTTAGAATACACTACAAACTGTGTACAAGACTGCCCCCTGCTGCCTGGCAGCACCCGATCTCTTACAGGGGGCCGTGATCAGCACAATTAACCCCTCAGGTGCCGCACCTGAAGGGGTTAATTGTACTATCATATCCCCCTGTAAGAGATCAGGGCTGCCAGGCAGCAGGGGGCAGCCCCCCCCCCCCCTCCCCAGTTTGAATATCATTGGTGGCCAGTGCGGCCCCCCCCCCCCCTTCCTCCCTCTATTGTAATAATTCGTTGGTGGCACAGTGTGCGCCCCCCCCCCTTCCTCCCTCTATTGTAATAATTCGTTGGTGGCACAGTGTGCGCCCCCCCCCTTCCTCCCTCTATTGTAATAAATCGTTGGTGGCACAGTGTGCGCCCCCCATCGGCCCCCCCTCCCTCTATAGCATTAACAACATTGGTGGCCAGTGTGCGGCCTCCCATCTCCCCCCCCCATCCCCCGATCATTGGTGGCAGCGGGTTACTAGCAATAGTACAATAGTAAAAGATTCATACTTACCTGGGAGCTGCGATGTCTGTGTCCGGCCGGGAGCTCCTCCTACTGGTAAGTGACAGTTCATTTAGCAATGCGCCGCACAGACCTGTCACTTACCAGTAGGTGGAGCTCCCGGCCGGACACGAACATCGCAGCAGCCGGTAAGTATGAATCTTCTACTATTGTACTATTGCTAAGTAACCATGGCAACCAGGACTGTAGTAGCGTCCTGGTTGCCATGGTTACCGATTGGAGCCACAGCGATTAAACTGGGACTCCGATAGGAACTCCGCTGCCACCAATGATGGGGGGGGGGGGGGAGATGGGAGGCCGCACACTGACCACCAATGTTGTTAATGCTATAGAGGGAGGGGGGGCCGATGGGGGGCGCACACTGTGCCACCAACGAATTATTACAATAGAGGGAGGGAGGGGGGGGGCACACACTGTGCCACCAACGAATTATTACAATAGAGGGAGGGGGGGCCGCACTGGCCACCAACCTATTATTACAATAGAGGGGGGGGGCCGCACTGGCCATCAATGATATTCAAACTGGGGAGGGGGGGGGGGGGGGGTCTGCCCCCTGCTGCCTGGCAGCCCTGATCTCTTACAGGGGGATATGATAGTACAATTAACCCTTTCAGGTGCCGCACCTGAAGGGGTTAATTGTGCTGATCACGGCCCCCTGTAAGAGATCGGGTGCTGCCAGGCAGCAGGGGGCAGTCTTGTACACAGTTTGTAGTGTATTCTAACTAGAAGCGTCCCCATCACCATGGGAACGCTTCTGTGTTAGAATATACTGTCGGATCTGAGTTTTCACGAAGTGAAAACTTAGATCTGAAAAAGCTTTTATGCAGACGGATCTTTGGATCCGTCTGTATTAAAGTAACCTACGGACACGGATGCCAATCTTGTGTGCATCCGTGAACCGTTGGCCGTGAAAAAAATAGGACAGGTCCTATTTTTTTCACGGCCAGGAAACACGGATCACGGATGCGGCTGCAAAACGGTGCATTTTCCGATTTTTCCACGGACCCATTGAAAGTCAATGGGTCCGCGAAAAAAAAAGGAAAACGGCACAACGGCCACGGGTGCACACAACGGTCGTGTGCATGAGGCCTAATGCGCAGATATAACCGGACATCACACAGTTATGCGCACATTGCGCAGATATGACCGGACATCACACAGTTATGCGCAGATATGACCGGACATCACACAGTTATGCGCAGATATGACCGGACATCACACAGTTATGTGCAGATATGACCGGACATCACACAGTTATGTGCAGATATGACCGGACATCACACAGTTATGTGCAGATATGACCGGACATCACACAGTATGCGCAGATATGACCGGACATCACACAGTAATGTGCAGATATGACCGGACATCACACAGTATGCGCAGATATGACCGGACATCACACAGTTATGTGCAGATATGACCGGACATCACACAGTATGCGCAGATATGACCGGACATCACACAGTAATGTGCAGATATGACCGGACATCACACAGTAATGTGCAGATATGACCGGACATCACACAGTAATGTGCAGATATGACCGGACATCACACAGTTATACAGATATCACACAGTTATGCGCACATTGCGCAGATATGACCGGACATCACACAGTTATGCGCAGATATGACCGGACATCACACAGTTATGCGCAGATATGACCGGACATCACACAGTTATGCGCACATTGCGCAGATATGACCGGACGTCACACAGTTATGCGCAGATATGACCGGACATCACACAGTTATGCGCAGATATGACCGGACATCACACAGTTATGCGCAGATATGACCGGACATCACACAGTTATGCGCAGATATGACCGGACATCACACAGTTATGCGCAGATATGACCGGACATCACACCGTATGCGCAGATATGACCGGACATCACACAGTAATGTGCAGATATGACCGGACATCACACAGTTATACAGATATCACACAGTTATGCGCACATTGCGCAGATATGACCGGACATCACACAGTTATGCGCAGATATGACCGGACATCACACAGTTATGCGCAGATATGACCGGACATCACACAGTTATGCGCAGATATGACCGGACATCACACAGTATGCGCAGATATAACCGGACATCACACAGTTATGTGCAGATATGACCGGACATCACACAGTTATGCGCAGATATGACCGGACATCACACAGTTATGCGCAGATATGACCGGACATCACACAGTTATACAGATATCACACAGTTATGCGCACATTGCGCAGATATGACCGGACATCACACAGTTATGCGCAGATATGACCGGACATCACACAGTTATGCGCAGATATGACCGGACATCACACAGTTATGCGCAGATATGACCGGACATCACACAGTTATGCGCAGATATGACCGGACATCACACAGTTATACAGATATCACACAGTTATGCGCACATTGCGCAGATATGACCGGACATCACACAGTTATGCGCAGATATGACCGGACGTCACACAGTTATGCGCAGATATGACCGGACATCACACAGTTATGCGCAGATATGACCGGACATCACACAGTTATGTGCAGATATGACCGGACATCACACAGTATGCGCAGATATAACCGGACATCACACAGTTATGTGCAGATATGACCGGACATCACACAGTTATGCGCAGATATGACCGGACATCACACAGTATGCGCAGATATGACCGGACATCACACAGTTATGCGCAGATATGACCGGACATCACACAGTTATGCGCAGATATGACCGGACATCACACAGTAATGGGCAGATATGACCGGACATCACACAGTTATGCGCAGATATGACCGGACATCACACAGTTATGCGCAGATATGACCGGACATCACACAGTTATGCGCAGATATGACCGGACATCACACAGTATGCGCAGATATAATAACCGGACATCACACAGTTATACAGATATCACACAGTTATGCGCACATTGCGCAGATATGACCGGACATCACACAGTTACTCGCAGATATGACCGGACATCACACAGTTATGCGCAGATATGACCGGACATCACACAGTTATGCGCAGATATGACCAGACGTCACACAGTTATGCGCAGATATGACCGGACATCACACAGTTATGCGCAGATATGACCGGACATCACACAGTTATGCGCAGATATGACCGGACATCACACAGTTATGCGCAGATATGACCGGACATCACACAGTTATGCGCACATTGCGCAGATATGACCGGACGTCACACAGTTATGCGCACATTGCGCAGATATGACCGGACATCACACAGTTATGCGCACATTGCGCAGATATGACCGGACATCACACAGTTATGCGCACATTGCGCAGATATGACCGGACATCACACAGTTATGCGCAGATATGACCGGACATCACACAGTTATGCGCAGATATGACCGGACATCACACAGTTATGCGCAGATATGACCGGACATCACACAGTTATGCGCAGATATGACCGGACATCACACAGTTATGCGCAGATATGACCGGACATCACACAGTTATGCGCAGATATGACCGGACATCACACAGTTATGCGCACATTGCGCAGATATGACCGGACATCACACAAGTTATACAGATATCACACAGTAATGGGCAGATATAACCGGATATGACCGGACATCACACAGGTTATACAGATATCACACAGTAATGGGCAGATATGACCGGACATCACACAGGTTATACAGATATCACACAGTATGCACAGATATGACCGGACATCACACAGGTTATACAGATATCACACAGTAATGGGCAGATATGACCGGACATCACACAGGTTATACAGATATCACACAGTAATGGGCAGATATAACCGGATATGACCGGACATCACACAGGTTATACAGATATCACACAGTAATGGGCAGATATGACCGGACATCACACAGGTTATACAGATATCACACAGTATGCACAGATATGACCGGACATCACACAGGTTATACAGATATCACACAGTAATGGGCAGATATAACCGGATATGACCGGACATCACACAGGTTATACAGATATCACACAGTAATGGGCAGATATAACCGGATATGACCGGACATCACACAGGTTATACAGATATCACACAGTAATGGGCAGATATGACCGGACATCACACAGGTTATACAGATATCACACAGTAATGGGCAGATATAACCGGATATGACCGGACATCACACAACACTCACAGACAGCCGCTTCCTCCTAGTTCCTAGGCCGCAGCGACCGGTCCCACCTCAGGGAAAGTACTGTCCAGTCAAAAGACGTTGTCGAGTAGCCACGCCCACCTATGGGTTCGGAGTGCCGCCTGTTCGGCTTAATTCTTCCCCGCCCATTCCAGCAGTTCCGCCCCTGTGCTGTCGATCAGCGCGGATTTCTTTACTGCGCACGCGCAGTCTACTGGCAGTCTGTTCTGCTGTGGTCCCCTTACTTTTCCGCCATGTTTCTGAAGACCGTTCTTTTACTCTTTGTGAATCTGCAATCACAAACAAGATGGTGCTGAGTGCGGGGACAGTAATTCATAGGTGTATGTATGAGGCTCTAGTTGAGGTTGGGAAGCTGGTGTCTACTTTCACCGGTGACTGAGAGGCAGATACAGGTTGACATCGTATCAAGAAAGGGAGAGCCACGAGAGGATAGAGACAGGCCGGAGAGAGAGAGACAGAGAGAGACAGCTGGGGATGTGATAAAGATTCCCAGAGCTTGAAAGAGAGACTGGAGGAGAGAAGACCTGAGAGGGAATGAGACCCCTGAGGTAAAGAGACTGGAGAGGAAAGAGACCCCTGAGGTAAAGAGACTGGAGAGGAAAGAGACCCCTGAGGTAAAGAGACTGGAGAGGAAAGAGACCCCTGCGGTAAAGTGACTGGAGAGGAAAGAGACCCCTGAGGTAAAGAGACTGGAGAGGAAAGAGACCCCTGAGGTAAAGAGACTGGAGAGGAAAGAGACCCCTGATGTAAAGATATTGAAGAGGAAAGAGACCCCTGAGGTAAAGAGACTGGAGAGGAAAGAGACCCCTGAGGTAAAGAGACTGGAGAGGAAAGAGACCCCTGAGGTAAAGAGACTGGAGAGGAAAGAGACCCCTGAGGTAAAGTGACTGGAGAGGAAAGAGACCCCTGAGGTAAAGAGACTGAAGAGGAAAGAGACCCCTGAGGTAAAGAGACTGGAGAGGAAAGAGACCCCTGAGGTAAAGAGACTGTAGAAGAAAGAGACCCCTGAGATAAAGTGACTGGAGAGGAAAGAGACCCCTGAGGTAAAGAGACTGGAAAGGAAAGAGAGCGCAGAGATAAAGTGAGTAAAGAGGAAAGAGACCCCTGAGGTAAAGAGACTGAAGAGGAAAGAAACCCCTGAGGTAAAGTGACTGGAGAGGAAAGAGACCCCTGAGGTAAAGTGACTGGAGAGGAAAGAGACCCCTGAGGTAAAGAGACTGAAGAGGAAAGAAACCCCTGATGTAAAGTGACTGGAGAGGAAAGAGACCCCTGAGGTAAAGAGACTGAAGAGGAAAGAAACCCCTGAGGTAAAGTGACTGGAGAGGAAAGAGACCCCTGAGGTAAAGTGACTGGAGAGGAAAGAGACCCCTGAGGTAAAGTGACTGGAGAGGAAAGAGACCCCTGAGGTAAAGTGACTGGAGAGGAAAGAGACCCCTGAGGTAAAGTGACTGGAGAGGAAAGAGACCCCTGAGGTAAAGAGACTGGAAAGGAAAGAGAGCGCAGAGATAAAGTGAGTAAAGAAGAAAGAGACCCCTGAGGTAAAGAGACTGAAGAGGAAAGAGACCCCTGAGGTAAAGTGACTGAAGAGGAAAGAGACCCCTGAGGTAAAGTGACTGGAGAGGAAAGAGACCCCTGAGGTAAAGTGACTGGAGAGGAAAGAGACCCCTAAAGGTAAAGTGACTGGAGAGGAAAGAGACCCCTAAAGGTAAAGTGACTGGAGAGGAAAGAGACCCCTAAAGGTAAAGAGACTGGAGAGGAAAGAGAGCGCAGAGATAAAGTGACTAAAGAGGAAAGAGACCCCTGAGATAAAGAAACTGGAGAGGAAAGAGACCCCTGAGGTAAAGAGACTGGAAAGGAAAGAGAGCGCAGAGATAAAGTGAGTAAAGAGACCCCTGAGGTAAAGAGACTGGAGAGGAAAGAGACCCCTGAGGTAAAGAGACTGACTGGAGAGGAAAGAGACCCCTGAGATAAAGTGACTGGAGAGGAAAGAGACCCCTGAGATAAAGTGACTGGAGAGGAAAGAGACCCCTGAGATAAAGTGACTGGAGAGGAAAGAGACCCCTGAGATAAAGTGACTGGAGAGGAAAGAGACCCCTGAGTTAAAGAGACTGAAGAGGAAAGGGGCTCCAATGAGGTAAAGAGACTGACTGGAGAGGAAAGGGGCTCCAATGAGGTAAAGAGACTGACTGGAGAGGAAAGAGGTCCCTGAGGTAAAGAGACTGACTGGAGAGGAAAGAGGTCCCTGAGGTAAAGAGACTGACTGGAGAGGAAAGAGGTCCCTGAGGTAAAGAGACTGACTGGAGAGGAAAGAGGTCCCTGAGGTAAAGAGACTGACTGGAGAGGAAAGGGGTCCCTGAGGTAAAGAGACTGACTGGAGAGGAAAGAGGTCCCTGAGGTAAAGAGACTGACTGGAGAGGAAGGCAACTCCTCAGGTAAAGAGACTAGTGAGGAAAGAGATCCCTGAGGTAATAAAAGACAGCCTGCAGAGAAAAGAGACCACAGATGTAAAAAAGAGAGACTGGAGGTGAGGAGACCAGGAGGTAAAAGGACAGACTGGAGGGAAGGAGATCCCTGAGGTAAAGAGACAGACTAGAGAGGATAGAGGTCCCTGAGGTAAAAAGAGACAGACTAGAGAGGATAGAGGCCCCTGAGGTAAAAATAAAAAGTCAGCTTGGAGTTCTCTGAGGTAAACAGGCTGGAAAGAGACCATTGAGGTAATGAGACAGACTAGAGACGGAAGAGACCCCTGAGGTATTGAGAGACTACGGAGGAAAGGCGGTCAGAATAAAGAAATAGGAGTGAAACATGAGGGACTGACTTAGAAGGAGTATATAGAGAGACAGACAAGAGGCAGATAGTCCTCCGACATACAGGTTCAGAAGACCCCTCTGAGACTGACAGCTGGAGAAGTGACAGGGATAATAAGAGACAGCTTTGAGTAGATGGAGCAGCATGTAGAGAATGAGAGGGGAGTGGGACTATTTAAGCAGATACATCTCTCGAGGACTCTCCAGACTGCCCTGCTGGTGTGAGACATCTGCGCTTTGTGAAGGAGACTCCAGCATCCATGAAGCATAAAACATATAGGCTTCCTGATATATCTCACCCTGTCACATGAGAGCGCTGCAACCTGAAGTCGTCTCTGGGAAGAAGACACCACATGTGCCAAAGAATACTTCCATGTGCCAAAAAGTAAGCCTAAAAGTATATTGTTGTATGTGACCTCACAGAAAGTCAGACAACATGGACATTCTGGTACGGGGCCCCTCACAGTGGAGATGCCCATGGGAGAGACCAGTGACAATAGAGATGAGATCAGCCAGGTGGCCATGATTAGACCAAGGCTGAAGGAAAGAGATGGAGGAGGGACTGAAGGATGAGGGCAGGACTCAGAAGACACTAGGAAAGAAAGCAGAGGAGAAAACATAGAGCAGGATGGAGGACAATAGTGAAGACACAAGCTGGAACAGAGAACGTGTATGAGATAGTGTGATGGAGGTGACCTGATGAGAGGAATCAGAGTAAGAGAAGGAAGGAGAAGATTCTAGACGAGAGAACAAGTAGTGTATAGAGAACAGGATGGAGGAGAAAAAACATGGAGGACAATAGTGAAGACACAGGCTGGAACAGAGAACGTGTATGAGATAGTGTGATGGAGGTGACCTGATGAGAGGAAGCAGAGTAAGAGAAGGAAGGAGAAGACACTAGACGAGAGAACAAGTAGTGTATAGAGAACAGGATGGAGGAGAAAAAACATGGAGGACAATAGTGAAGACACAGGCTGGAACAGAGAACGTGTATGAGATAGTGTGATGGAGGTGACCTGATGAGAGGAAGAAGAGTAAGAGAAGGAAGGAGAAGACACTAGACGAGAGAACAAGTAGTGTATAGAGAACAGGATGGAGGAGAAAAAACATGGAGGACAATAGTGAAGACACAGGCTGGAACAGAGAACGTGTATGAGATAGTGTGATGGAGGTGACCTGATGAGAGGAAGCAGAGTAAGAGAAGGAAGGAGAAGACACTAGACGAGAGAACAAGTAGTGTATAGAGAACAGGATGGAGGAGAATAGTGAAGACAGGCTGGACAGAGAACGTGTAGGACATAGTGTGATGGAGGTGACCTGATGAGAGGAAGCAGAGTAAGAGAAGGAAGGAGAAGACACTAGACGAGAGAACAAGGAGAGAACAGGACGGAGGAGAAAAAACATGGAGGAGAATAGTGAAGACACAGGCTGGACAGAGAACGTGTAGGACATAGTGTGATGGAGGTGACCTGATGAGAGGAAGCAGAGTGAGAGAAGGAAGGAGAAGACACTAGACGAGAGAACAAGGAGAGAACAAGTAGTGTATAGAGAACAGGACGGAGGAGAAAAAACATGGAGGAGAATAGTGAAGACACAGGCTGGAAGAGAGAACGTGTATGAGACAGTGTAATGGAGGTGACCTGATGAGAGGAAGCAGAGTAAGAGAAGGAAGGAGAAGACACTAGACGAGAGAAGTAGTGTATAGAGAACAGGATGATGAAGAAGAAGAAAAATATGAAGAGCAGAGAAGAGTGAAGAAACATGTTGATTAAGAGAATGTGTGTATGAGATAGTGTGATGGATGGTGAGGTGACCTGATGAGAGGTAGCAGAGTAATAGAAGAAAGAGACACTAGACAAGAGAACAAGGAGACAACAAGTAGTGTAAGCTTAGCCCAACCTCTAGACCTGCTCCAGATTTACTAATCCTATAGATGATGTAAGCTTAGTCCGGCCTCTAGACCTGCCCCAGATTTACTAATCCTATAGATGGTGTAAGCTTAGCCCGGCCTCTAGACCTGCTCCTGATTTACTAATCCTATAAATGGTGTAAGCTTAGCCCGGCCTCTAAACCTGCCCCAGAATTACTAATCCTATAGATGGTGTAAACTTAGCCCCCCCTCTAGACCTGCTCCAGATTTACTAATCCTATAGACGGTGTAAGCTTAGCCCGGCCTCTAGACCTGCTCCAGATTTACTAATCCTATAGCTGGTGTAAGCTTAGTCCGGCCTCTAGACCTGCCCTAGAATTACTAATCTTATAGATGGTGTAAGCTTAGCCCGGCCTCTAGACCTGCCCCAGATTTACTAATCCTATAGATGGTGTAAACTTAGTCCGGCCTCTAGACCTGCTCCAGATTTACTAATCCTATAGATGGTGTAAGCTTAGTCCGGCCTGTAGACCTGCTCCAGAATTACTAATCCTATAGATGATGTAAGCTTAGCCCGGCCTCTAGACCTGCTCCAGATTTACTAATCCTATAGATGGTGTAAGCTTAGTCCGGCCTCTAGACCTGCCCCAGATTTACTAATCCTATAGATGGTGTAAGCTTAGTCCGGCCTCTAGACCTGCCCCAGATTTACTAATCCTATAGATGGTGTAAGCTTAGTCCGGCCTCTAGACCTGCCCCAGATTTACTAATCCTATAGATGGTGTAAGCTTAGTCCGGCCTCTAGACCTGCCCCAGATTTACTAATCCTATAGACGGTGTAAGCTTAGTCCGGCCTCTAGACCTGCCCCAGATTTACTAATCCTATAGATGGTGTAAGCTTAGTCCGGCCTCTAGACCTGCCCCAGATTTACTAATCCTATAGATGGTGTAAGCTTAGTCCGGCCTCTAGACCTGCCCCAGATTTACTAATCCTATAGACGGTGTAAGCTTAGTCCGGCCTGTAGACCTGCCCCAGATTTACTAATCCTATAGATGGTGTAAGCTTAGTCCGGCCTCTAGACCTGCCCTAGAATTACTAATCTTATAGATGGTGTAAGCTTAGTCCGGCCTCTAGACCTGCCCCAGATTTACTAATCCTATAGACGGTGTAAGCTTAGTCCGGCCTCTAGACCTGCCCCAGATTTACTAATCCTATAGATGGTGTAAGCTTAGTCCGGCCTCTAGACCTGCCCCAGATTTACTAATCCTATAGATGGTGTAAGCTTAGTCCGGCCTCTAGACCTGCCCCAGATTTACTAATCCTATAGACGTGTAAGCTTAGTCCGGCCTGTAGACCTGCCCCAGATTTACTAATCCTATAGATGGTGTAAACTTAGTCCGGCCTCTAGACCTGCCCCAGATTTACTAATCCTATAGACGGTGTAAGCTTAGTCCGGCCTGTAGACCTGCCCCAGATTTACTAATCCTATAGATGGTGTAAGTTTAGCCCGGCCTCTAGACCTGCTCCAGATTTACTAATCCTATAGCTGGTGTAAGCTTAGTCCGGCCTCTAGACCTGCCCTAGAATTACTAATCTTATAGATGGTGTAAGCTTAGTCCGGCCTCTAGACCTGCTCCAGATTTACTAATCCTATAGACGGTGTAAGCTTAGTCCGGCCTGTAGACCTGCCCCAGATTTACTAATCCTATAGATGGTGTAAGCTTAGTCTGGCCTCTAGACCTGCCCTAGAATTACTAATCTTATAGATGGTGTAAGCTTAGTCCGGCCTCTAGACCTGCCCCAGATTTACTAATCCTATAGATGGTGTAAGCTTAGTCCGGCCTCTAGACCTGCCCTAGAATTACTAATTTTACACCGAAAAGTGTTGCAAGTTCTTTAGTAAATGTGCTACTTTGGGTCCAGAGGGCAGGTCAGGGCTGGAAAAGGCAGAGCCAGCTCTGGGGACGCAGCTAGAGCCACGTTCATGGTCTTGTTTTACAGAGGCACTCCCACAAAAAATTTAATAGTTTAAAAAAAAAAAATAATAAAAAAAATGAAAGTTCAAATCAACCCCACTTTCCCCAAAATCAAAATAAATGAAAAAAATATAAATAATTCTAGGCATCGCTGCATTCAAAAACACCTGTGCTATTAAAATTCAGTGAGGAACAGAAGTTTTTGAACACCCTGCGATTTTGCAAGTTCTTCCACTTAGAAATCATGGAGGGGTCTGACATTCACATTGTAGGAGCATTCCCATCTGAGACAGAATATATATAAAAGAAAAATTCAGGAAATCACATTGTATGATTTTTCTCAAAAACCTGTTACTGTGCCTTTAAAAAGTCCACCTCTACTCCACTCATTAATCTAACTTAGCAGCACCTGTCTGAGCTCTTTAAAGACCCCTGTCCACCCCACAGTCAGACGACAACTACTACCATGGGCAAGACCAAAAGAGCTGTCAAAAGACACCAGATACAAAATTGTGGACCTCCACAAGGCTGGAAAGGGCTACGGGGGAAATTGCCAAGCAGCTTGGTGAAAATAGATCAACTGTTGGAGCAATTGTTAGAAAATGGAAGAGGCTAAAGGCGACTGTCAGTCTCCTCGGACTGGGGCTCCATGCAAGATCTCACCTCCTGGGGTATCACTGATGATAAGAAAGGTGAGGAATCAGCCCAGAACTACCAGGGAGGAGCCGGTCAATGACATGAAGAGCTGGGACCACAGCTTCAGAGGTCACTGTCGGTAGAACACTACGCTGTCATGGTTTCAGATCATGCATTGCACGGAAGGTTCCCCTGCTTAAGTCATCACATGTCCAGACCCGTCTGAAGTTTGCCAAGGACCATCTGGATGATCCAGAGGAGGCCGGGGAGAAAGTCATGTGGTCAGATGAGACTAAAGTAGAACTTTTTGGTCTAAACTTCACTCGTCGTGTTTGGAGATATAAAAAAGGATGAGTTGCATCCCAAGAACACCATCCCTACTGTGAAACATGGGGTGGGGGGGGGGGGGGGGAACATCATGCTTTGGGGGCGCTTTTCTGCAAAGGGGACAGGACGACTGCACTGTGTTAAGGAGAGGATGAATGGGGCCCCTTTATTGTGAGATTTTGAGCAACAACCTCCTTCCCCCTCAGTCAGAGCATTGAAGATGGGTCATGGCTGGGTCTTCCAACATGACAACGACACGAAGCACACAGCCAGGATAACCAAGGAGTTGCTCCGTAAGAAGCATATCAAGGTTCTAGTGTGGCCTAGCCAGTCTCCAGACCTAAATCCAATAGAACATCTTTGGAGGGAGCTGAAACTCTGTGTGGCTCAACGAAAGCCCCGAAACCTGACAGATCTAAAGGAGATCTGTGTGGAGGAGTGGGCCAAAATCCCTGTTGCAGTGTCTGCAAACCTGGTCAAGAACTACAGAAAACGTCTGACTTCTGTAATTACAAACAAAGGCTTCTGGACCAAATATTAACACAGATTTTCTCAGGTGTTCAGATACTCATGTTCAGCAGTGCAAGAAAAACATAGTAACATAGTACATAAGGCCAATAAAAGAGATTTGTCAATGCAGTTCGGCCTGTTATCCTGCAAGTTGATCAAAGAAATACTTAAAAAAATCATACACTGTGATTTCCTGAATTTTCTGTCCTCTCAGAGTGGGAATGCACCTACAAAGTGAGAGAACTTGCAAAATCGCAGGTGTTCAAACACTTCTGTTCCTCACTGTATAACAATATTTTTCCAATACGGCGAATGGCGTAATGGGAAAAAATTCTAAATAGCCAATTCTCTTTTTGTTGTCACTTCACATCCCCCCCCCCGAAATTTGTTTTTTATGAAAAGTGATCATAAAGACACTATTCAAAATGGATATACACTGCTCCCAAAAATAAAGGGACACAAAAATAACACATCCTAGATCTGAATTAAATATTCTTCTGAAATACTTGTTCTTTACATAGTTGAATGTGCTGACCACAAAATCACACAAAAATAAAAAAATGGAAATCAAATTTTTCAACCCATGGAGGTCTGAATTTGGAGTCACACTCAAAATTAAAGTGAAAAAACACACTACAGGCTGATCCAACTTTGATGTAATGTCCTTAAAACAAGTCAAAATGAGGCTCAGTAGTGTGTGTGGCCTCCACGTGCCTGTATGACCTCCCTACAACGCCTGTGCATGCTCCTGATGAGGTGGCGGACGGTCTCCTGAGGGATCTCCTCCCAGACCTGGACTAAAGCATCTGCCAACTCCTGGACAGTCTGTGGTGCAACGTGACGTTGGTGGATAGAGCGAGACATGATTGTCCCAGATGTGCTCAATTGGATTCAGGTCTGGGGAACGGGCGGGCCAGTCATAGCATCAATGTCTTCATCTTGCAGGAACTGCTGACACACTTCAGCCACATGAGGTCTAGCATTGTCTTGCATTAGGAGGAACCCAGGGCCAACCGCACCAGCATATGGTCTCACAAGGGGTCTGAGGATCTCATCTCGGCACCTAATGGCAGTCAGGCTACCTCTGGCGATGCACATGGAGGGCTGTGCGGCCCTCCAAAGAAATGCCACCCCACACCATTACTGACCCAATGCCAAACCGGTCATGCTGGAGGATTTTGCAGGCAGCAGAACGTTCTCCACGGCGTCTCCAGACTCTGTCACGTCTGTCACATGTGCTCAGTGTGAACCTGCTTTCATCTGTGAAGAGCACAGGGCGCCAGTGGCGAATTTGCCAATCTTGGTGTTCTCTGGAAAATGCCAAACGTCCTGCACGGTGTTGGGCTGTAAGCACAACCCCCACCTGTGGACGTCGGGCCCTCATATCACCCTCATGGAGTCTGTTTCTGACCGTTTGAGCAGACACATGCACATTTGTGGCCTGCTGGAGGTCATTTTGCAGGGCTCTGCAGTGCTCCTCCTGTATCCTCCTTGCACAAAGGCGGAGGTAGCGGTCCTGCGCTGGTTGTTGCCCTCCTACGGCCTCCTCCACGTCTCCTGATGTACTGCCTGTCTCCTGGTAGCGCCTCCATGCTCTGAGACACTACGCTGACAGACACAGCAAACCTTCTTGCCACAGCTCGCATTGATTGCCATCCTGATAAGCTGCACTACCTGAGCCACTTGTGTGGGTTGTAGAACTCCGTCTCATGCTACCACTAGAGTGAAAGCACCGCCAGCATTCAAAAGTGACCAAAACATCAGCCAGGAAGCATAGGAACTGAGAAGTAGTCCTGTGATCACCACCTGCAGAACCACTCCTTTATTGGGGGGGTCTTGCTAATTGCCTATAATTTCCACCTGTTGTCTATTCCCATTTGCACAACAGCATGTGAAATTGATTGTCCCTCAGTGTTGCTTCCTAAAGTGGACAGTTTGGATGTCACAGAAGTGTGATTGACTTGGAGTTACATTGTGTTGTTTTACGTGTTCCCTTTATTTTTTTGAGCAGTGTATTAATAGTACAGATCATACATATCCGTGCACATAACTACAAAAAAAAAGTTATAGTGGTCACTTTATGGCGATGAAAAGCAAAAAATAAATTTTTTTCAAGGTTTTAAATTTTATTTCAGGTATCTAAAAGCAAGAAACAAATGTGTATCACCGTAATCGTACTGACCTGGAGTATGAACGAAAACAGTTTTTATTTCATAGAGAACGCTGTAAAAACAAAACCCATAAAACTATATAAATGTGGTATCTCTGTAATCGTACTGACCCGGAGAATGAAGGGAACAGGTCAGTTTTATCTCATAGGGAACACTGTAAAAACAAAACCCATAAAACTATATAAATGTGGTAATCACTGTAATCGTACTGACCCCGGAGAATGAAGAGAACAGGTCAGTTTTATCTCATAGGGAACGCTGTAAATACAAAACCCATAAAACTATATAAATGTGGTACGCTGTAATCGTACTGACCCAGAGGAATGAAGAGAACAGACAGTTTTATCTCATAGGGAACGCTGTAAAAAAACTAAACCCATAAACTATATAAATGTGGTATCTCTGTAATCGTACTGACCGGAGAATGAAGAGAACAGGTCAGTTTTATCTCATAGGGAACGCTGTAAAAACAAACCCATAAAACTATATAAATGTGGTATCGCAGTAATCGTACTGACCAGAGAATGAAGAGAACAGGACAGTTTTATCTCATAGGGAACGCTTGTAAAAACAAAACCCATAAAACTTATAAATGTGGTATCACTGTAATCGTACTGACCCGGAGAATGAAGGGAACAGGTCAGTTTTATCTCATAGAGAACGCTGTAAACACAAAACCCATAAAACTATATAAATGTGGTATCACTGTAATCGTACTGACCCGGAGAATGAGGGAACAGGACAGTTTTATCTCATAGAGAACACTGTAAAAACAAAATCCATGGATATGTGTCTATGCAAGGAGGTCGCTGGTGACTGGACCCCTTTAATACTTTACATCCCCCCTAGCTCTATATAACCTCCCTTGTCTGCTGACTTCACCACAAGACGGTCACTGAGACATCCATGTGCTGGACGTTCTCTCGCAGTACTCTGGATAATGCCTGAACATCACCTAGAACCTGTTCCTGAAATATTGGCTGTGCCGAGCCTGCAGCCAGGGAGGCCTGACAACATATGGCTCACTGCCCAGGAATCTGAGTCACAGAAGGTGTCGAGCCAAGGCATGTGTGGAGGGGGTAGGAGTTTCTGCTGTTAGTGATTCGGAGACCTGTGGTGACCGTTCTCAACTTCTCTGCTATCTAAAGGGTCACATTTTTCCATTAATGCGGAGTTCAGATTGCTGGTCTAGAAATCAGTATGAATAAAGCAAAGGAATATCAGATGTGTGCCGACCGAAATATGATGCAAGTGGAAGAAGCAATCAGTGGGGGGACTTAGGGCTTCATCCTGAGCCAGGATTTTACAGATGAGGGGTCCAGTCACGGCTGCAGCAGATATCAGACATTAGTGCCAGAGGAGGAGCCGGCTCGGACTTGGAAACTGATGTGAGTTCTTTCTACTTGACATAAGGCTCCTATTGGTGACAGGTGGTATTGGAGCAAGATCTGCAATGGGATCTGGAGAGTAAAATGCAGTAGATATAGACATGATGTGATGAATTCCATCCATGGATGGTCTGAAGAGGTCAGCGATTGAAATCTACAAACAATGAAGGAGACTTGTTACTGAAGTGTTCAGATCATGACATGCATTGATAGCAGGCCTGGAAACCATTTCTGTTACCTCTAGTCAAAATGGTGGCCGTGATCTTGGGCTGATGGAGTGGTGGCATGCTCCTGTGCGTTGGCCTCTTGCAGCCGAGTTGTGTAGAGGAATGGCAGAGTTAGAATCTGATATGGGAATTTGGAAAGTGCCCGCCATGAAGGGACAAACATTTAAGATGCACAACTACAGGTCCTCATCCAGGTGGATCATAAATGTCTCTTTACGAGTTTCAGGCCCTCATCTTTTTACTAGTCGGCAGGTGTTCTTTGATAGGGACATCGGTGCTATTGTGAGGTCAAATAACAGGGGAGGTTGGAGAGGTCCGCAGATTCCTTCTAGTGCAGCTCGTCTTATGGATGTCCATATGAGGCACAGTCCACAGAAGATTCAACTAGTCTAAAGGCAGGTCTAGAAGAGATGTCTTCGCTGGTTGTGGAGAGCGTTTTCCAACCACTGATTTTATATTCTTTGACTGTTGGCAGAAACTCTTTGAATGGGAAGAGGCTTAATCCATCTCTCCTGGAAGAAGCAGAAGTAAGACAATCCTTTGAGGACTTTCTTCAGAGTCAGGTACCACTTCTGGGCCTTTGTAGTACCACATTGAAGTGGTGGGAGATGTTAAAAAAAAAAAGGGTGTCACAGTTTATCTGCCAGGTCTGACACCCAGGAGTTGATGGTCATAAGGTGTTGCTTCTAGGGTCCTTCATATAGCAGTCAGACAATCCAGATGGAGCTCAACTCTTTTATTTATAATCCAATTAGAAGAAGGACGCGGCTTCGCTCGGGGATATTTCATCTATTTCATTTAATGTTTCTGTGTGTCATTAAAAGATATCCACAGTATCCCCATAACAGTGACATCTACAACTCCCTGCCCTTAAACACTGAGCCCCACAGTACCCCGCCACCTTAAAATGAGACTCCACAGCAGCCCATCCCCTTAACTTTGACCTTCACAGCAGCCTGCCCCCTTTAACAGTGAAGTTTCACAGCACCCCACTCCCTTAACAGTGACCTCCACAGTACCGCACTCCCTTAAAGGGGGATTCTCAACACGCCGTTTCATACTTACCTGCTCCTGGTGCGCTGTCCACTTCCTGGTTTCGGCACTTGGCAGGGGGCGGGTTCCATCTTGATTGAAGTTTTCTCCCGGCCGGGCCGCGCGCTGGACTGAACGCGCACACCAAGGCCTCGCATGCGCCCTGGTGACAAGTATACTATACTGGCCAGGAAGAAATCACCATAGCGCATGCGCGGCCTCGGCGTGCGCTTTCCAGACTGCGAGCGGCCGGGAGAAGAGAAGTCGCCTGCACAAGCGTGGCCACCGCGATTCCTGAGAAGAGCGGTGGCCGTAACCAGGGGAGACGGAAGACAACAGTCAGGTAAGTATATGTTTATTTTCTTCTAAGGGGTGGCAATTAGTTAATTAAATATATTTAGAAAAATGATCACTGTTAAATCATTAACAGATTTAACAGTGATCATTAAGATGGGAATACCCCTTTAACAGTGACCTCCACAGTACCCAACTCCCTTTACAGTGACCTCCACAGTACCCCGCTCCCTTAACAGTGACCTCCACAGTACCCCGCTCCCTTAACATTGACCTCACAATACCCCGCTCCCTTAACATTGACCTCACAATACCCTGCTGCCTTAACAGTGACCTTCACAGCAGTTGCCCCTTTATTAGTGACCCCTGCCCCCTTAACAGTGACCTCCACAGCGCCCTTCCCCTTTAATTCTAGGACTACACGACGACATGTGTTGCAACATAGGGCCCAACTACATTGCTACATGTGTTGCACGACATGATGTCATCCAACAATTTTGATAATGATGGCTAAGTGTTGCACTGCGACATGTGACACGACAGCAAAAGATCCATCGAAGATGGCAGTCGCAGCATGTCACATGTCGCAATGCAACACCATAGCCTATCATTATAGAAATTGTCGGGTGACATCAATGTCACGCAACACATGTAGCAATGTAGTTGTGCCCTATGTGGTCGTGCGACACATGTTGTGTAGTCCTAGCCTAAAGCTGACCTACAGCAGTGAAGAAAAATGCTGGGTTGTTATGGAAACCTGAAGGTAAAACTGTGTGTATGTGGAGACTAAGGGCCTGCGAGCTTCTATGGCTGATAAGGTCATGTGACCAGTGTATGGCAGTTGGGATTTGAAAAGAGAGACTGGATCTGCCTAAACTCAGAACCTGACCCATTCAGTACTGCCACACCCAACTTCTTCACTTCCCTCATCCCGTAGGCAGGTAGGGATGGAGACAGCTACCAGGCCCAACCGTCCGGGCATCTCTTGAAGGGTCCATGATCAGAAGTTAATGAAGTCCATGCTCTGCTGCCTCCCCCGCCACATTCTAAGAGCATCTGTCCCTGGACAGTCTATAAAATGTTTATTCAGTGAAGGCCCCAGCAAAACAACCTCTCACCCACCCGTCCCCCCTGAATGTTTGCAGTAGACCTCAGCAATGTAGGGTCACAATGAAGTTGGGGGGGTCGGACACAGTGGGAATCCGGTACGGAGATAAGAGTCACCACCATGAGGAGACAGACCAAGAGGCCCTGTAACATTGATATTACCTATAGCAGGGCCTGGAAGACGTCCCAGTTTGCTAGAAGCTCATTCTTGTTTCTGGGAAGGACTATGTGGTACTGCTTGCCTGACCCTGTCGGATTGTCAGTGATCGGGAGAGTATGGGGTCCCGCAAAATTTCCAAATCAGGGGTTGCGACTTGCTTTTCTTGAGGAAGAAGGAGTCAGTGCGTTTACCACAGGACCACCACAAGTTTTTTCTTTCCTATTTTTGCCCAGTCAGAGCTCTCTTATTTTTGTTTCTCCATTGATGGCTTAGTTTTCTTTGGTGCCATTTTGGAGTGCATACGGTGGGTGTTTGGTCGGTTAGTATACATTTTATGGGTGGGGAAGACTGAACAAAAACAGCGATTCTGACTTTATTATTTCTAATGCCAATTTTCCCCACTTAAGGGGAAAAATAAATTCCATCCCGACTCCAATCAGGCATCAGAATAACTCCATGGATCAACGACCCCCTCTAGTAGCTATAACCTATTATTACACTCCAGAAATACATCAGGCCCCTCCTGAACTCTTATAGTGAACTCCCCATCACACCTCCTCAGGCAGAGAGTCCATAGTCCTCACTGCTCTTACCGTAAAGAGTCCATAGTCTCACGCTCTTAACAGTAAAAGAGTCCATAGTCTCAGTGCTCTTACTGTAAGAGTCCATAGTCTCACTGCTCTTACAGTAAAGAGTCCATAGTCTCACTGCTCTTACAGTAAAGAGTCCACAGTCTCACTGCTCTTACAGTTAAAGAGCCCATAGTCTCACTGCTCTACAGTATAGAGTCCATAGTCTCACTGCTCTTACAGTAAAGAGTCCATAGTCCACTGCTCTTACAGTATAGAGTCCATAGTCTTACTGCTCTTACAGTAAAGAGTCCATAGTCTCACTGCTCTTACAGTAAAGAGTCCATAGTCTCACTGCTCTTACAGTAAAGAGTCCATAGTCTCACTTCTCTTACAGTAAAGAGTCCATAGTCTCACTGCTCTTACAGTAAAGAGTCATAGTCTCACTTCTCTTACAGTAAAGAGTCCATAGTCTCACTGCTCTTACAGTAAAGAGTCCATAGTCTCACTTCTCTTACAGTAAAGAGTCCATAGTCTCACTGCTCTTACAGTAAAGAGTCCATAGTCTCACTGCTCTTACAGTAAAGAGTCCATAGTCTCACTGCTCTTACAGTAAAGAGTCCATAGTCTCACTGCTCTACAGTAAAGAGTCTATAGTCTCACTGCTCTTACAGTAAAGAGTCCATAGTCTCTCTGCTCTTACAGTATAGAGTCCATAGCTCACTGCTCTTACAGTAAAGAGTCCATAGTCTCACTGCTCTTACAGTAAAGAGCCCATAGTCTCACTGTTCTTACAGTAAAGAGTCCATAGTCCCACTGCTCTTACAGTAAAGAGCCCATAGTCTCACTGTTCTTACAGTAAAGAGTCCATAGTCTCACTGCTCTTACAGTATAGAGTCCATAGTCTCACTGCTCTTACCGTAAAGAGTCCATAGTCTCACTGCTCTTACAGTATAGAGTCCATAGTCTCTCTGCTCTTACAGTATAGAGTCCATAGTCCTCACTGCTCTTACAGTATAGAGTCCATAGTCTCACTGCTCTTACAGTAGAAGAGTCCATAGTCTCACTGCTCTTACAGTATAGAGTCCATAGTCTCACTGCTCTTACAGTAAAGAGTCCATAGTCTCACTGCTCTTACAGTATAGAGTCCATAGTCTCACTGCTCTTACAGTATAAAGTCCATAGTCTCACTGCTTCTTACAGTAAAGAGTCCATAGTCTCACTGCTCTTACAGTATAGAGTCCATAGTCTCACTGCTCTTACCGTAAAGAGTCCATAGTCTCACTGCTCTTACAGTATAGAGTCCATAGTCTCACTGCTCTTACAGTATAGAGTCCATAGTCTCACTGCTCTTACAGTAAAGAGTCTATAGTCTCACTGCTCTTACAGTATAAAGTCCATAGTCTCACTGCTCTTACCGTAAAGAGTCCATAGTCTCACTGCTCTTACAGTATAGAGTCCATAGTCTCACTGCTCTTACAGTATAGAGTCCATAGTCTCTCTGCTCTTACAGTATAGAGTCCATAGTCTCACTGCTCTTACAGTATAGAGTCCATAGTCTCACTGCTCTTACAGTAAAGAGTCCATAGTCTCACTGCTCTACAGTAAAGAGTCCATAGTCTCACTGCTCTTACAGTAAAGAGTCCATAGTCCTCACTGCTCTTACAGTAAAGAGTCCAATAGTCTCACTGCTCTTACAGTAAAGAGTCCATAGTCCTCACTGCTCTTACAGTATAGAGTCCCATAGTCTCACTGCTCTTACAGTACAGAGTCCATAGTCTCACTGCTCTTACCGTAAAGAGTCCATAGTCCACTGCTCTACAGTAAAGAGTCCATAGTCTCACTGCTCTTACAGTAAAGAGTCCCATAGTCTCACTGCGCTTACAGTAAAGAGTCCATAGTCTCACTGCTCTTACAGTAAAGAGTCCATAGTCTCACTGCTCTTACAGTAAAGAGCGCATAGTCTCACTGCTCTTACAGTATAGAGTCCATAGTCTCACTGCTCTTACAGTATAGAGTCCATAGTCTCACTGCTCTTACAGTAAAGAGTCCATAGTCTCACCGCTCTTACAGTACAGAGTCCATAGTCTCACTGCTCTTACAGTAAAGAGTCCATAGTCTCACTGCTCTTACAGTAAAGAGTCCATAGTCTCACTGCTCTTACAGTATAGAGTCCATAGTCTCACTGCTCTTACAGTACAGAGCTCCATAGTCTCACTGCTCTTACAGTATAGAGTCCATAGTCTCACTGCTCTTACAGTATAGAGTCCATAGTCTCACTGCTCTTACAGTATAGAGTCCATAGTCTCACTGCTCTTACAGTATAGAGTCCATAGTCTCACTGCTCTTACAGTAAAGAGTCCATAGTCTCACTGCTCTTACAGTATAGAGTCCATAGTCGCACTGCTCTTACAGTATAGAGTCCATAGTCTCACTGCTCTTACAGTAAAAGAGTCCATAGTCTCACTGCTCTACAGTAAGAGTCCATAGTCCTCACTGCTCTTACAGTATAGAGTCCATAGTCTCACTGCTCTTACAGTAGAGAGTCCATAGTCTCACCGCTCTTACAGTATAGAGTCCATAGTCTCACTGCTCTTACAGTAAAGAGTCCATAGTCTCACTGCTCTTACAGTATAGAGTCCATAGTCTCACTGCTCTTACAGTATAGAGTCCATAGTCTCACTGCTCTTACAGTAAAGAATCTCTTCTATGTTTGTGTACAAACCTTCTTTCCTCCAGACACAGAGGATGTCCCCTCGTCACAGTCACAGTCCTGGGGATAAATAGATGATGAGAGTGATCTCTGTACTGACCCCTGATATATTTATACATAGTAATTAGATCTCCCCTCAGTCGTCTTTTTTCTAAAGTGAATAACTCTAATGTTGATAATCTTACAGGGTCCTGTAGTTGCCCCATTCCAGTTATTACTTTAGTTGCGCTCCTCTGGACCCTCTCCAAGATCCTTTTCCATGTCAGTGTTACCGAGTGTTTTACCATTTAGTATGTACGGGTGACTTGCATTATTCCTTCCCATGTACATAACCTTACATTTGTCAGTGTTAAACCTCATCTTCCACTTATCTGCCCAAGACTCCAATCTATCCAGATCCCTCTGTAGCCGTATACTGTCCTCTGTAGTATATATATACAGTATACTGTCCTCTGTAGTGTGTATATACAGTATACTGTCCTCTGTAGTGTGTGTATATATACAGTATACTGTCCTCTAGTGTATATATACAGTATACTGTCCTCTGTAGTGTATATACACAGTATACTGTCCTCTGTAGTGTATATACAGTATACTGTCCTCTGTAGTATATATAGTATACTGTCCTCTGTAGTGTATATACAGTATACTGTCCTCTGTAGTGTATATACAGTATACTGTCCTCTGTAGTATATATACAGTATACTGTCCTCTGTAGTGTGTATATATACAGTATACTGTCCTCTGTAGTATATATACAGTATACTGTCCTCTGTAGTATATATATATACAGTATACTGTCCTCTGTAGTATATACACAGTCTACTGTCCTCTGTAGTATATATACTGTAGTATATATATAGTATACTGTCCTCTGTAGTGTATATACTGTAGTATATATACAGTATACTGTCCTCTGTAGTATATATACAGTATAGTGTCCTCTGTAGTATATATATACAGTATACTGTCCTCTGTAGTATATATATACAGTATACTGTCCTGTGTAGTGTATATATACAGTATACTGTCCTGTGTAGTGTATATATACAGTATACTGTCCTCTGTAGTATATATACAGTATACTGTCCTCTGTAGTATATATATATACAGTATACTGTCCTCTGTAGTATATATATACAGTATACTGTCCTGTGTAGTGTATATATACAGTATACTGTCCTCTGTAGTATATATACAGTATACTGTCCTCTGTAGTAGATATACAGTATACTGTCCTCTGTAGTATATATACAGTATACTGTCCTCTGTAGTGTATATACAGTATACTGTCCTGTGTAGTATATATATACAGTATACTGTCCTCTGTAGTATATATACAGTATACTGTCCTGTGTAGTGTATATATACAGTATACTGTCCTCTGTAGTGTCTATATACAGTATACTGTCCTCTGTAGTATATATACAGTATACTGTCCTCTGTAGTATATATACAGTATACTGTCCTCTGTAGTGTATATATACAGTATACTGTCCTCTGTAGTATATATTACAGTATACTGTCCTCTGTAGTATATATACAGTATACCGTCCTCTGTAAGTATATATATAGTTACTGTCCTCTGTAGTGTATATATACAGTATACTGACCTCTGTAGTATATATACAGTATACTGTCCTCTGTAGTATATATACAGTATACTGTCCTCTGTAGTATATATACAGTATACTGTCCTCTGTAGTATATATACAGTATACTGTCCTCTGTAGTATATATACAGTATACTGTCCTCAGTAGTGTATATATACAGTATACTGTCCTCTGTAGTGTATATATACAGTATACTGTCCTCTGTATTATAATTACAGTATACTGTCCTCTGTAAGTATATATACAGTATACTGTCCTCTGTAGTATATATACAGTATACTGTCCTCTGTAGTATATATACAGTATACTGTCCTCTGTAGTGTATATACAGTATACTGTCCTCTGTAGTGTAGATACAGTATACTGTCCTGTGTAGTGTATATATACAGTATACTGTCCTCTGTAGTATATATTCAGTATACTGTCCTGTGTAGTGTGTATATAAATACAGTATACTGTCCTCTGTATGTATATACACAGTATAACTGTCCTCTGTAGTAATACACAGTATACTGTCCTGTGTAGTGTATAATACAGTATACTGTCCTCTGTAGTGTATATACAGTATTTACAGTCCTCTGTAGTGTATATATACAGTATAACTGTACCTCTGTAGTGTATATATACAGTATACTGTCCTCTGTAGTGTATATATACAGTATACTGTCCTCTGTAGTATATATACAGTATACTGTCCTCTGTAGTGTATATATAGATATACAGTATCCTGTCCTCTGTAGTAATATATACAGTATACTGTCCTCTGTAGTGTATATATATACAGTATACTGTCCTCTGTAGTATATATACAGTATACTGTCCTCTGTAGTAAATATACAGTATACTGTCCTCTGTAGTATATATATACAGTATACTGTCCTCTGTAGTATAAATACAGTATACTGTCCTCTGTAGTATATATACAGTATACTGTCCTCTGTAGAATACATACAGTAGTACTGTCCTCTGTAGTGTATAATATATACAGTATCCTGTCCTCTGTAGTGTATATACAGTATGCAGTCCTCTGTAGTGTATATATATATATACAGTATTACAGTCCTCTGTAGTATATATATACAGTATACTGTCCTCTGTAGTGTATATATACAGTATACTGTCCTCTGTAGTGTATATACAGTATACTGTCCTCTGTAGTATATATACAGTATACCTGTCCTCTGTAGTGTATATATACAGTATACTGTCCTCTGTAGTATATATACAGTATACTGTCCTCTGTAGTATATATACAGTATACTGTCCTCTGTAGTATATATACAGTATACTGTCCTCTGTAGTATATATACAGTATACTGTCCTCTGTAGTATATATATACAGTATACTGTCCTCTGTAGTGTATATATACAGTATACTGTCCTCTGTAGTGTATACACAATATACTGTCTTCTAGTATATATACAGTATATACGTCCTGTGTAGTGTATATACACAGTATACTGTCCTCTGTAGTGTATATACAGTAATACAGTCCTCTGTAGTATATATATACAGTATACTGTCCTCTGTAGTATATATACATTATACTGTCCTCTGTAGTGTATAAACAGTATACTGTCCTCTGTATGATATATATACAGTATACTGTCCTCTGTAGTATATACACAGTATACTGTCCTCTGTAGTTATATACAGTATACTGTCCTCTGTAGTATATATATACACTATACTGTCCTCTGTAGTATATATACAGTATACTGTCCTCTGTAGTATATATATATACAGTATACTGTCCTCTGTAGTATATATACAGTATACTGTCCTCTGTAGTATATATACAGTATACTGTCCTCTGTAGTATATATACAGTATACTGTCTATCTAGTATATAATACAGTTATACTGTCCTCTCTAGTATATATACAGTATATGTCCCACTCTAGTATATATGCAGCATACTGTCCTCTCTAGTATATATACAGTATTCTGGTCCTGTGTAGTGTATATATACAGTATATACTGTCCATCTGTAGTGTATATACAGGTATACTGTCCTCTGTAGTATATATAGAGTATACTGTCCTCTCTAGTATATATACA
>NC_053390.1:1474793-1477293 GCF_905171765.1 Bufo bufo
CTCTGTAGTATATATATACAGTATACTGTCCTCTGTAGTGTATATATACAGTATACTGTCCTCTGTAGTGTATATACAGTATACTGTCCTCTGTAGTATATATACAGTATACTGTCCTCTGTAGTGTATATATACAGTATACTGTCCTCTGTAGTATATATACAGTATACTGTCCTCTGTAGTATATATACAGTATACTGTCCTCTGTAGTATATATACAGTATACTGTCCTCTGTAGTATATATACAGTATACTGTCCTCTGAAGTATATATATACAGTATACTGTCCTCTGTAGTGTATATACAGTAT
Organism: Bufo bufo; assembly: GCF_905171765.1. Taxonomy (NCBI): domain Eukaryota; kingdom Metazoa; phylum Chordata; class Amphibia; order Anura; family Bufonidae; genus Bufo; species Bufo bufo. The sequence goes on from NC_053390.1 coordinate 1,475,104, forward strand.
ACTGTCCTCTGTAGTGTATACACAATATACTGTCTTCTAGTATATATACAGTATACTGTCCTGTGTAGTGTATATACACAGTATACTGTCCTCTGTAGTGTATATACAGTATACTGTCCTCTGTAGTATATATATACAGTATACTGTCCTCTGTAGTATATATACAGTATACTGTCCTCTGTAGTGTATATACAGTATACTGTCCTCTGTAGTATATATATACAGTATACTGTCCTCTGTAGTATATATACAGTATACTGTCCTCTGTAGTATATATACAGTATACTGTCCTCTGTAGTATATATATACACTATACTGTCCTCTGTAGTATATATACAGTATACTGTCCTCTGTAGTATATATATATACAGTATACTGTCCTCTGTAGTATATATACAGTATACTGTCCTCTGTAGTATATATACAGTATACTGTCCTCTGTAGTATATATATATACAGTATACTGTCCTCTCTAGTATATATACAGTATACTGTCCTCTCTAGTATATATACAGTATACTGTCCTCTCTAGTATATATGCAGCATACTGTCCTCTCTAGTATATATACAGTATTCTGTCCTGTGTAGTGTATATATACAGTATACTGTCCTCTGTAGTGTATATACAGTATACTGTCCTCTGTAGTATATATAGAGTATACTGTCCTCTCTAGTATATATACAGTATACTGTCCTGTGTAGTATATATACAATATACTGTCTTCTAGTATATACACAGTATACTGTCCTGTGTAGTGTATATATACAGTATACTGTCCTCTGTAGTATATATACAGTATACTGTCCTCTGTAGTATATATACAGTATACTGTCCTCTGTAGTATATATACAGTATACTGTCCTCTCTAGTATATATACAGTATACTATCCTGTGTAGTGTATATATACAGTATACTGTCCTCTGTAGTATATATACAGTATATTGTTCTCTGTAGTATATATACAGTATACTGTCCTCTGTAGTATATATATACACAGTATACTGTCCTCTGTAGTGTATATATACAGTATACTGTCCTCTGTAGTATATATACAGTATACTGTCCTCTGTAGTATATATACAGTATACTGTCCTCTGTAGTATCTATACAGTATACTGTCCTCTGTAGTATATATATACAGTATACTGTCCTCTGTAGTATATATATAGTATTCTGTCCTCTGTAGTATATATACACTATACTGTCCTCTCTAGTATATATACAGTATACTGTCCTGTGTGTGTATATATATATATATATATTATACTGTCCTCTGTAGTATATATACAGTATACTGTATATATACTAGAGGACAGTATACTGTATATATACTACAGAGGACAGTATACTGTATATATACTACAGAGGACAGTATACTGTATATACTACAGAGGACAGTATACTGTATACTAGAGGACAGTATACTGTATATATACACTACAGAGGACAGTATACTGTATATATACTACAGAGGACAGTATACTGTATATATACTACAGAGGACAGTATACTGTATATATACACTACAGAGGACAGTATACTGTATATATACTACAGTATACTGTCCTCTGTAGTATATATACAGTATACTGTCCTCTGTAGTATATATATACAGTATACTGTCCTCTGTAGTATATATACAGTATTCTGTCCTCTGTAGTATATATACAGTATACTGTCCTCTGTAGTGTATATATACAGTATACTGTCCTCTGTAGTATATATACAGTATACTGTCCTCTGTAGTGTATATACAGTATACTGTCCTCTGTAGTGTATATACAGTATACTGTCCTCTCTAGTATATATACAGTATACTGTCCTCTGTAGTATATATACAGTATACTGTCCTCTGTAGTATATATACAGTATACTGTCCTCTGTAGTATATATACAGTATACTGTATATATACTACAGAGGACAGTATACTGTATATATACTACAGAGGACAGTATACTGTATATATACTACAGAGGACAGTATACTGTATATATACTACAGAGGACAGTATACTGTATATATACACTACAGAGGACAGTATACTGTATATATACTACAGAGGACAGTATACTGTATATATACACTACAGAGGACAGTATACTGTCCTCTGTAGTGTATATATACAGTATACTGTCCTGTGTAGTGTATATATATATATATATATATATATATATACAGTATACTGTC
>NC_053390.1:1479793-1527293 GCF_905171765.1 Bufo bufo
TGTAGTATATATATACAGTATACTGTCCTCTGTAGTATATATACAGTATACTGTCCTCTGTAGTATATATACAGTATACTGTCCTCTGTAGTATATATATACAGTATACTGTCCTCTGTAGTATATATATACAGTATACTGTCCTCTGTAGTGTATATACAGTATACTGTCCTCTGTAGTGTATATACAGTATACTGTCCTCTGTAGTATATATATACAGTATACTGTCCTCTGTAGTATATATATATACAGTATACTGTCCTGTGTAGTATATATATATATACAGTATACTGTCCCGTGTAGTATATATATACAGTATACTGTCCTCTGTAGTGTGTATATATATACAGTATACTGTCCTCTGTAGTATATATACAGTATACTGTCTTTTGTAGTATATATACAGTATACTGTCCTCTGCAGTATATATACAGTATACTGTCCTCTGTAGTATATACAGTATACTGTCCTATGTAGTATATACACAGTATACTGTCCTCTGTAGTATATATATACAGTATACTGTCCTCTGTAGTATATATACAGTATACTATCCTCTGTAGTGTATACAGTATACTGTCCTCTGTAGTGTATATATACAGTATACTGTCCTCTGTAGTGTATATATACAGTATACTGTCCTCTGTAGTATATATACAGTATACTGTCCTCTGTAGTATATATACAGTATACTGTCCTCTGTAGTATATATATATATACAGTATACTGTCCTCTGTAGTATATACACAGTATACTGTCCTCTGTAGTATATATATACAGTATACTGTCCTATGTAGTATATACACAGTATACTGTCCTCTGTAGTATATATATACAGTATACTGTCCTCTGTAGTATATATACAGTATACTGCCCTCTGTAGTATATATACAGTATACTGTCCTCTGCAGTATATATACAGTATACTGTCCTCTGTAGTATATACACAGTATAGTGTCCTCTGTAGTATATATACAGTATACTGTCCTCTGTAGTATATCTACAGTATACTGTCCTCTGTAGTATATATACAGTATACTGTCCTCTGTAGTGTGTATATACAGTATACTGTCCTCTGTAGTGTATATACAGTATACTGTCCTCTGTAGTATATATATATACAGTATACTGTCCTCTGTAGTGTATATATACAGTATACTGTCCTCTGTAGTATATATATAGTATACTGTCCTCTGTAGTATATATATACAGTATACTGTCCTCTGTAGTATATATACAGTATACTCTCCTCTGTAGTATATACAGTATACTGTCCTCTGTAGTATATATACAGTATACTGTCCTCTGTAGTATATATACAGTATACTGTCCTCTGTAGTATATATACAGTATACTGTCCTCTGTAGTATATATACAGTATACTGTCCTGTGTAGTATATATACAGTATACTGTCCTCTGTAGTGTATATATACAGTATACTGTCCTCTGTAGTATATATACAGTATACTGTCCTCTGTAGTATATATATATACAGTATACTGTCCTCTGTAGTATATATATATATACAGTATACTGTCCTCTGTAGTATATATATATATATAGTATACTGTCCTCTGTAGTATATATATATATATATATATATATATACAGTATACTGTCCTATGTAGTGTATATATATATATATATATATATACAGTATACTGTCCTCTGTAGTATATATATATATATATACAGTATACTGTCCTCTGTAGTGTATATATATATATACAGTATACTGTCCTCTGTAGTATATATATATACAGTATACTGTCCTCTGTAGTATATATATATATATACAGTATACTGTCCTCTGTAGTATATATATACTATACTGTCCTCTGTAGTATATATACAGTATACTGTCCTCTGTAGTTTATATACAGTATACTGTCCTCTGTAGTTTATATACAGTATACTGTCCTCTGTTGTATATATACAGTATACTGTCCTCTGTAGTATATATACAGTATACTGTCCTCTGTAGTATATATACAGTATACTGTCCTCTGTAGTATATATACAGTATAATGTCCTCTGTAGTATATATACAGTATACTGTCCTCTGTAGTATATATATAGTATAATGTCCTCTGTAGTGTATATACAGTATACTGTCCTCTGTAGTATATATATACAGTATACTGTCCTCTGTAGTGTATATACAGTATACTGTCCTCTGTAGTATATATACAGTATACTGTCCTCTGTAGTGTATATACAGTATACTGTCCTCTGTAGTATATATACAGTATACTGTCCTCTGTAGTATATATACAGTATACTGTCCTCTGTAGTTTATATACAGTATACTGTTCTCTGTAGTATATATACAGTATACTGTCCTCTGTAGTATATATACAGTATACTGTCCTCTGTAGTATATATATAGTATAATGTCCTCTGTAGTGTATATACAGTATACTGTCCTCTGTAGTATATATATACAGTATACTGTCCTCTGTAGTATATATACAGTATACTGTCCTCTGTAGTATATATACAGTATACTGTCCTCTGTAGTGTATATACAGTATACTGTCCTCTGTAGTATATATACAGTATACTGTCCTCTGTAGTATATATACAGTATACTGTCCTCTGTAGTTTATATACAGTATACTGTTCTCTGTAGTATATATACAGTATACTGTCCTCTGTAGTATATATACAGTATACTGTCCTCTGTAGTATATATATAGTATAATGTCCTCTGTAGTGTATATACAGTATACTGTCCTCTGTAGTATATATATACAGTATACTGTCCTCTGTAGTATATATACAGTATACTGTCCTCTGTAGTATATATACAGTATACTGTCCTCTGTAGTGTATATACAGTATACTGTCCTCTGTAGTATATATACAGTATACTGTCCTCTGTAGTATATATACAGAATACTGTCCTCTTCCGTGTCAATTACTTTACACAGTTTAGTGTCATCTGCAAAAATTGACACTTTACTGTACAAGCCTTCTACAAGATCATTAATAAATATATTACAGAATAGGGCCCAATACTGACCCCTGAGGTACCCCACTAGTGACAGTGACCTCCTCAATACTGACCCCTGAGGTACCCCACTAGTGACAGTGACCCCTCCAGTACTAACCCCTGAGGTACCCCACTAGTGACAGTGACCTCCTCAATACTGACCCCTGTGGTACCCCACTAGTGACAGTGACCCCTCCAGTACTGACCTGAGGTACCCCACTAGTGACAGTGAGCCCTCCAGTACTGACCTGAGGTACCCCTCTAGTGACAGTGAGCCCTCCAGTACTGACCTGAGGTACCCCACTAGTGACAGTGAGCCCTCCAATACTGACCCCTGAGGTACCCCACTAGTGACAGTGACCCCTCCAGTACTGACCCCTGAGGTACCCCACTAGTGACAGTGACCCCTCCAATACTGACCCCTGAGGTACTCCACTAGTGACAGTGACCCCTCCAGTACTGACCCCTGAGGTACCCCACTAGTGACAGTGACCCCTCCAATACTGACCCCTGAGGTACCCCACTAGTGACAGTGACCCCTCCAATACTGACCCCTGAGGTACCCCACTAGTGACAGTGACCCCTCCAATACTGACCCCTGAGGTACCCCACTAGTGACAGTGACCCCTCCAGTACTGACCCCTGAGGTACCCCACTAGTGACCTCTCCAGTACTGACCCCTGAGGTACCCCACTAGTTACCCTTTCAATACTGACCCCTGAGGTACCCCACTAGTGACAGTGACCCCTCCAGTACTGACTCCTTTGGTACCCCACTAGTCACAGTGACCCCTCCAGTACTGACCCCTGAGGTATGCCACTAGTGACAGTGACCCCTCCAGTACTGACCCCTGAGGTATCCCACTACTGACAGTGACCCCTCCAGTACTGACCCCTGAGGAACCCCACTAGTGACAGTGACCCCTCCAGTACTGACCCCTGAGGAACCCCACTAGTGACAGTGACCCCTCCAGTACTGACCCCTGTTGTACCCCACTAGTGACCTCTCCAGTACTGACCCCTGAGGTACCCCACTAGTTACCCTTTCAATACTGACCCCTGAGGTACCCCACTAGTGACAGTGACCCCTCCAGTTCTGACCCCTGTTGTACCCCACTATTGACCTCTCCAGTACTGACCCCTGAGGTACCCCACTAGTTACCCTTTCAATACTGACCCCTGAGGTACCCCACTAGTGACAGTGACCCCTCCAGTACTGACCCCTGAGGTACCCCACTAGTGACCCCTCCAGTACTGACTCCTTTGGTACCCCACTAGTCACAGTGACCCCTCCAATACTGACCCCTGAGGTGTGCCACTAGTGACAGTGACCCCTCCAGTATTGACCCCTGAGGTACCCCACTAGTCACAGTGACCCCTCCAGTACTGACCCCTGAGGTACCCCACTAGTGACACTGACCCCTGTTGTACCCCACTAGTGACCTCTCCAGTACTGACCCCTGAGGTACCCCACTAGTGACAGTGACCCCTCCAGTCCTGACTCCTTTGGTACCCCACTAGTCACAGTGACCCCTCCAATACTGACCCCTGAGGTACCCCACTAGTGACAGTGACCCTTCCAGTACTGACCCCTGAGGTACCCCACTAGTGACAGTGACCCTTCCAGTACTGACCCCTGAGGTACCCCACAAGTGACAGTGACCCCTCCAGTACTGACCCCTGAGGTACCCCACTAGTGACAGTGACCCCTGCTGTACTGACCCCTGTGGTACCCCACTAGTGACAGTGACCCCTGCAGTACTGACCACTGAGGTACCCCACTAGTGACAGTGACCCCTCCAGTACTGACCTGAGGTACCCCACTAGTCAGTGACCCCTCCAGTACTGACCCCTGAGGTACCCCACTAGTGACAGTGACCCCTCCAGTACTGACCCCTGAGGTACCCCACTAGTGACAGTGACCCCTCCGGTACTGACCCCTGTTGTACCCCACTAGTGACCTCTCCAGTACTGACCCCTGAGGTACCCCACTAGTTACCCTTTCAATACTGACCCCTGAGGTACCCCACTAGTGACAGTGACCCCTCCAGTACTGACCCCTGAGGTACCCCACTGGTCACAGTGACCCCTCCAGTACTGACCCCTGAGGTACCCCACTAGTGACAGTGACCCCTCCAGTACTGACCTGAGGTACCCCACTAGTGACAGTGACCCCGGAGGTACTCCACTAGTGACAGTGACCCCTCCAGTACTGACCTGAGGTACCCCACTAGTGACCCCTCCAGTACTGACCCCTGAGGTACCCCACTAGTGACAGTGACCCCTCCAGTACTGACCTGAGGTACCCCACTAGTGACAGTGACCCCGGAGGTACTCCACTAGTGACAGTGACCCCTCCTGTACTGACCTGAGGTACCCCTCTAGTGACAGTGAGCCCTCCAGTACTGACCTGAGGTACCCCACTAGTGACAGTGAGCCCTCCAATACTGACCCCTGAGGTACCCCACTAGTGACAGTGACCCCTCCAGTACTGACCCCTGAGGTACCCCACTTTTGACAGTGACCCCTCCAATACTGACCCCTGAGGTACCCCACTAGTGACAGTGACCCCTCCAGTACTGACCCCTGAGGTACCCCACTAGTGACAGTGACCCCTCCAATACTGACCCCTGAGGTACTCCACTAGTGACAGTGACCCCTCCAGTACTGACCCCTGAGGTACCCCACTAGTGACAGTGACCCCTCCAATACTGACCCCTGAGGTACCCCACTAGTGACAGTGACCCCTCCAATACTGACCCCTGAGGTACCCCACTAGTGACAGTGACCCCTCCAATACTGACCCCTGAGGTACCCCACTAGTGACAGTGACCCCTCCAGTACTGACCCCTGAGGTACCCCACTAGTGACAGTGACCCCTCCAGTACTGACCCCTGAGGTACCCCACTAGTGACCTCTCCAGTACTGACCCCTGAGGTGCCCCACTAGTTACCCTTTCAATACTAACCCCTGAGGTACCCCACTAGTGACAGTGACCCCTCCAGTACTGACCCCTGAGGTACCCCACTAGTGACAGTGACCCCTCCAGTACTGACTCCTTTGGTACCCCGCTAGTCACAGTGACCCCTCCAATACTGACCCCTGAGGTATGCCACTAGTGACAGTGACCGCTCCAGTACTGACCCCTGAGGTATCCCACTAGTGACAGTGACCCCTCCAGTACTGACCCCTGAGGAACCCCACTAGTGACAGTGACCCCTCCAGTACTGACCCCTGAGGAACCCCACTAGTGACAGTGACCCCTCCAGTACTGACCCCTGTTGTACCCCACTAGTGACCTCTCCAGTACTGACCCCTGAGGTACCCCACTAGTTACCCTTTCAATACTGACCCCTGAGGTACCCCACTAGTGACAGTGACCCCTCCAGTACTGACCCCTGAGGTACCCCACTAGTGACCCCTCCAGTACTGACTCCTTTGGTACCCCACTAGTCACAGTGACCCCTCCAATACTGACCCCTGAGGTATGCCACTAGTGACAGTGACCCCTCCAGTACTGACCCCTGAGGTATCCCACTAGTGACCCCTCCAGTACTGACCCCTGAGGTACCCCACTAGTGACACTGACCCCTGTTGTACCCCACTAGTGACCTCTCCAGTACTGACCCCTGAGGTACCCCACTAGTTACCCTTTCAATACTGACCCCTGAGGTACCCCACTAGTGACAGTGACCCTTCCAGTACTGACCCCTTAGGTACCCCACTAGTGACAGTGACCCCTCCAGTACTGACCTGAGGTACCCCACTAGTGACAGTGACCCCTCCAGTACTGACCTGAGGTACCCCTCTAGTGACAGTGACCCCTCCAGTACTGACCCCTGAGGTACCCCACTAGTGATAGTGACCCCTCCAGTACTGACCTGAGGTACCCCACTAGTGACAGTGACCCCTCCAGTACTGACCTGAGGTACCCCACTAGTGACAGTGACCCCGGAGGTACTCCACTAGTGACAGTAACCCCTCCAGTACTGACCTGAGGTACCCCACTAGTGACCCTTCCAGTACTGACCCCTGAGGTACCCCACTAGTGACAGTGACCCCTCCATTACTGACCTGAGGTACCCCTCTAGTGACAGTGACCCCTCCAGTACTGACCCCTGAGGTACCCCACTAGTGACAGTGACCCCTCCAGTACTGACCTGAGGTACCCCTCTAGTGACAGTGACCCCTCCAGTACTGACCCCTGAGGTACCCCACTAGTGACAGTGACCCCTCCAGTACTGACCTGAGGTACCCCACTAGTGACAATGACCCCTCCAGTACTGACCCCTGAGGTACCCCACTAGTGACCCCCTCCAGTACTGACCCCTGAGGTACCCCACTAGTGACAGTGACCCCTCCAGTACTGACCCCTGTTGTACCCCACTAGTGACCTCTCCAGTACTGACCCCTGAGGTACCCCACTAGTTACCCTTTCAATACTGACCCCTGAGGTACCCCACTAGTGACAGTGACCCCTCCAGTACTGACCCCTGAGGTACCCCACTAGTGACCCCTCCAGTACTGACTCCTTTGGTACCCCACTAGTCACAGTGACCCCTCTAATACTGACCCCTGAGGTATGCCACTAGTGACAGTGACCCCTCCAGTACTGACCCCTGAGGTATCCTACTAGTGACAGTGACCCCTCCAGTACTGACCCCTGAGGTACCCCACTAGTGACTCTGACCCCTGTTGTACCCCACTAGTGACCTCTCCAGTACTGACCCCTGAGGTACCCCACTAGTGACAGTGACCCCTCCAGTACTGACTCCTTTGGTACCCCACTAGTCACAGTGACCCCTCCAATACTGACCCCTGAGGTACCCCACTAGTGACAGTGACCCTTCCAGTACTGACCCCTGTTGTACCCCACTAGTGACAGTGACCCCTCCAGTACTGACCCCCGAGGTACCTCACTAGTGACAGTGACCCCTCCAGTACTGACTCCTTTGGTACCCCACTAGTCACAGTGACCCCTCCAATACTGACCCCTGAGGTACCCCACTAGTGACAGTGACCCTTCCAGTACTGACCCCTGAGGTACCCCACTAGTGGCAGTGACCCCTCCAGTACTGACCTGAGGTACCCCACTAGTGACAGTGACCCCTCCAGTACTGACCTGAGGTACCCCACTAGTGACAGTGACCCCGGAGGTACTCCACTAGTGACAGTGACCCCTCCAGTACTGACCCCTGAGGTACCCCACTAGTGATAGTGACCCCTCCAGTACTGACCTGAGGTACCCCACTAGTGACAGTGACCCCTCCAGTACTGACCTGAGGTACCCCACTAGTGACAGTGACCCCGGAGGTACTCCACTAGTGACAGTGACCCCTCCAGTACTGACCTGAGGTACTCCACTAGTGACCCTTCCAGTACTGACCCCTGAGGTACCCCACTAGTGACAGTGACCCCTCCATTACTGACCTGAGGTACCCCTCTAGTGACAGTGACCCCTCCAGTACTGACCTGAGGTACCCCTCTAGTGACAGTGACCCCTCCAGTACTGACCCCTGAGGTACCCCACTAGTGACAGTGACCCCTGCAGTACTGACCTGAGGTACCCCTCTAGTGACAATGACCCCTCCAGTACTGACCCCTGAGGTACCCCACTAGTGACCCCCTCCAGTACTGACCCCTGAGGTACCCCACTAGTGACAGTGTGTACCGTTAATAACCACCCTCTGTTTTCTATCCCTCAGCCAGTTACCCACATACAGACGTTTTCTCCCAGTCCGAGCATTCTCATTTTATATACTGACCCTTTAATACAATACATGCAGTGATAAGAAACGGATTTACTGCAGTCCCCACTGAAGTCCCTGAATATAGTCACACACTTATACACACACATAAATGAAACCCGCGACGCACAAACTCGCATTATTTGCCCGCTTGTATAAACGGAGCTCTCAAAACCAGCCTGTATTGTTTCCTCTGGATTCAAAGGACTGAGCTGCCCTCAAGGCTAGCTATTTAACTTCTCCTAATTAGACAGCCTCTCCCTAATTACTCACCCTGTTTCCTTTCCTCTGGATTCAATACTTTACGGACTAGAGCAGAGGATATGCTTTATGAACTGGGACTATGATTTATGGATTGAAGCTAAGGATATGCTTTATAAACTGGGACTATTCTTTATGGATTGAAGCTAAGGATATGCTTTATAAACTGGGACTATGATTTATGAACCAGAGCAGAGGATATGCTTTATAAACTGGGACTATGCTTTATGAACCAGAGCAGAGGATATGCTTTATGAACCAGAGCAGAGGATATGCATTATAAACTGGGACTATGATTTATGAACCAGAGCAGAGGATATGCTTTATGAACCAGAGCAGAGGATATGCTTTATAAACTGGGACTATGATTTATGAACCAGAGCAGAGGATATGCTTTATAAACTGGGACTATGATTTATGGATTGAAGCTAAGGATATGCTTTATAAACGGGGACTATGATTTATGAACCAGAACAGAGGATATGCTTTATAAACTGGGACTATGATTTATGAACCAGAGCAGAGGATATGCTTTATGAACCAGAGCAGAGGATATGCATTATAAACTGGGACTATGATTTATGAACCAGAGCAGAGGATATGCTTTATAAACTGAGACTATGATTTATGGATTGAAGCTAAGGATATGCTTTATAAACTGGGACTATGATTTATGAACCAGAGCAGAGGATATGCTTTATAAACTGAGACTATGATTTATGGATTGAAGCTAAGGATATGCTTTATAAACTGGGACTATGATTTATGAACCAGAGCAGAGGATATGCTTTATGAACCAGAGCAGAGGATATGCTTTATGAACCGGAGCAGAGGATATGCTTTATGAACCGGAGCAGAGGATATGCTTTATGAACCGGAGCAGAGGATATGCTTTATGAACCGGAGCAGAGGATATGCTTTATGAACTGGAGCAGAGGATATGCTTTATGAACTGGAGCAGAGGATATGCTTTATGAACTGGAGCAGAGGATATGCTTTATGAACTGGAGCAGAGGATATGCTTTATGAACTGGAGCAGAGGATATGCTTTATGAACCAGAGCAGAGGATATGCATTATAAACTGGGACTATGATTTATGAACCAGAGCAGAGGATATGCTTTATGAACCAGAGCAGAGGATATGCTTTATAAACTGGGACTATGATTTATGAACCAGAGCAGAGGATATGCTTTATAAACTGGGACTATGATTTATGGATTGAAGCTAAGGATATGCTTTATAAACTGGGACTATGATTTATGAACCAGAGCAGAGGATATGCTTTATAAACTGGGACTATGATTTATGAACCAGAGCAGAGGATATGCTTTATGAACCAGAGCAGAGGATATGCATTATAAACTGGGACTATGATTTATGAACCAGAGCAGAGGATATGCTTTATAAACTGAGACTATGATTTATGGATTGAAGCTAAGGATATGCTTTATAAACTGGGACTATGATTTATGAACCAGAGCAGAGGATATGCTTTATGAACCAGAGCAGAGGATATGCTTTATAAACTGGGACTATGATTTATGAACCAGAGCAGAGGATATGCTTTATAAACTGGGACTATGATTTATGAACCAGAGCAGAGGATATGCTTTATGAACCAGAGCAGAGGATATGCTTTATAAACTGGGACTATGATTTATGAACCAGAGCAGAGGATATGCTTTATAAACTGGGACTATGATTTATGGATTGAAGCTAAGGATATGCTTTATAAACTGGGACTATGATTTATGAACCAGAGCAGAGGATATGCTTTATAAACTGGGACTATGATTTATGAACCAGAGCAGAGGATATGCTTTATGAACCAGAGCAGAGGATATGCATTCTAAACTGGGACTATGATTTATGAACCAGAGCAGAGGATATGCTTTATGAACCAGAGCAGAGGATATGCTTTATGAACCGGAGCAGAGGATATGCTTTATGAACCGGAGCAGAGGATATGCTTTATGAACCGGAGCAGAGGATATGCTTTATGAACTGGAGCAGAGGATATGCTTTATGAACTGGAGCAGAGGATATGCTTTATAAACTGGGACTATGATTTATGAACCAGAGCAGAGGATATGCTTTATGAACCAGAGCAGAGGATATGCTTTATGAACCAGAGCAGAGGATATGCTTTATGAACTGGAGCAGAGGATATGCTTTATGAACTGGAGCAGAGGATATGCTTTATGAACTGGAGCAGAGGATATGCTTTATGAACTGGAGCAGAGGATATGCTTTATGAACTGGAGCAGAGGATATGCTTTATGAACCGGAGCAGAGGATATGCTTTATGAACCGGAGCAGAGGATATGCTTTATGAACCGGAGCAGAGGATATGCTTTATGAACTGGAGCAGAGGATATGCTTTATGAACTGGAGCAGAGGATATGCTTTATAAACTGGGACTATGATTTATGAACCAGAGCAGAGGATATGCTTTATGAACCAGAGCAGAGGATATGCTTTATGAACTGGAGCAGAGGATATGCTTTATGAACTGGAGCAGAGGATATGCTTTATGAACTGGAGCAGAGGATATGCTTTATGAACTGGAGCAGAGGATATGCTTTATGAACTGGAGCAGAGGATATGCTTTATGAACTGGAGCAGTGGATATGCTTTATAGACTGGGACTATGCTTTATGGAGTGGAGTTGAGGATATGCTTTATAAACTAGGACTATACTTTATAGACTGGGGCTATACTTTATAGACTCTGGTGTCAATTTTGCTTTATAGACCAGGCCTATGGCTATACTTTATATACATGTAGTATATAGGAAAAACACTGTATATATGTTTCACGGCCTATGGTGTACGCCGTGACACTGTTGCCACGCTTGCTGTTGCCGGTGGCATGTTGTGGCAGTGTCAGGGGTTTTGCTGTGCGCCGTGACTTGCTGGCCACGCATGCTGTTGTCTGCGGCAACCTGTTGCCTTTTGCTTGTGTGTGCAATTCCCCTTTAAGTGGTGTCTCCCTGCTGTGTGGTGTGTGTGGGGTTAATACACTGACTGGTGAGTTGGGTGCGGTCTCGGGTCTCCTTATATACTCTGGCTTGGAGACGGAGATCAGTTTTGGTTTGTCTGCCTTGCATGAGAGATGGTTGCTCTGTGCATGGATGAGATCTGAGGGCCATCCTAGTTGTCTCCTTCCTTATTTGTTTGGAGTGGGTTATGTTCAGGGTGTTTGTATGTCTAGTTTGGTGTCCAGCATGTTTGCTAGACATTCCCCTGTCTTAAGTTGTATCCTCCGGAAGGGGGTCTCTGGTTCCCCGGAGGGGGGACCAATTGTCCATACGCAGCTATGTGTGTCCTGGATACCTGTGTGGTGGTTGTTTGTGCTGTGTCCTTAATGTGTGTGGACATCAGCACTTGTGCGCGTGTTCTAGTCGGTGTGTTTGTGGCAGGTAAGTGTGTTGCATTCGTCGCTTACCTGCCAATTCCATCTGCTGTATACGGTCTCCTTCCTTAGCAGCTTTGCTGGTGGAGACTCCTGTTCATCCGTCTTTTGGAGGAACAGGTAGTCTTTACCCTGCTCCTAGTCCAGGGATTTCCTGAGGGTTAGTAGGGACCCGAGGTTCCGGAGTATGAGCCCTCCTACCATTGGGATCCGCTCATACGGTTAGGAGTCAGGGTCAGAATTAGGGACGCTGTAGGAGGTGACCTGCTCCCTTATTCCTCCTCCTGGCCTTGTTGCTTCTAAGTGGCCTCCTCGTTGTACGGTGGGGAGACAATATGTAGTACACTGTAGTATATAGACGCACACTGTGTAGTACACTATGTAGTATATAGACACACACTGTGTAGTACACTATGTAGTATATAGACGCACACTGTGTAGTACACTATGTAGTATATAGGCGCACACTGTGTAGTACACTATGTAGTATATAGGCGCACACTGTGTAGTACACTATGTAGTATATAGACACACACTGTGTAGTACACTATGTAGTATATAGACGCACACTGTGTAGTACACTATGTAGTATATAGACGCACACTGTGTAGTACACTATGTAGTATATAGGCGCACACTGTGTAGTACACTATGTAGTATATAGACACACACTGTGTAGTACACTATGTAGTATATAGACGCACACTGTGTAGTACACTATGTAGTATATAGGCGCACACTGTGTAGTACACTATGTAGTATATAGACGCACACTGTGTAGTACACTATGTAGTATATAGACGCACACTGTGTAGTACACTGTAGTATATAGACGCACACTGTGTAGTACACTATGTAGTATATAGACGCACACTGTGTAGTACACTATGTAGTATATAAGCGCACACTGTGTAGTACACTATGTAGTATATAGACACACACTGTGTAGTACACTATGTAGTATATATACGCACACTGTGTAGTACACTATGTAGTATATAGACGCACACTGTGTAGTACACTATGTAGTATATAGACGCACACTGTGTAGCACACTATGTAGTATATAGACGCACACTGTGTAGTACACTGTAGTATATAGGCGCACACTGTGTAGTACACTATGTAGTATATAGACACACACTGTGTAGTACACTATGTAGTATATAGACGCACACTGTGTAGTACACTATGTAGTATATAGACGCACACTGTGTAGCACACTATGTAGTATATAGACGCACACTGTGTAGCACACTATGTAGTATATAGACGCACACTGTGTAGCACACTATGTAGTATATAGACGCACACTGTGTAGTACACTATGTAGTATATAGACGCACACTGTGTAGTACACTATGTAGTATATAGACGCACACTGTGTAGTACACTATGTAGTATATAGACGCACACTGTGTAGTACACTATGTAGTATATAGACGCACACTGTGTAGTACACTATGTAGTATATAGACGCACACTGTGTAGTACACTATGTAGTATATAGACGCACACTGTGTAGTACACTGTAGTATATAGGCGCACACTGTGTAGTACACTATGTAGTTTATAGGCGCACACTGTGTAGCACACTATGTAGTA
This sequence comes from Bufo bufo, assembly GCF_905171765.1. Taxonomy (NCBI): domain Eukaryota; kingdom Metazoa; phylum Chordata; class Amphibia; order Anura; family Bufonidae; genus Bufo; species Bufo bufo. The sequence goes on from NC_053390.1 coordinate 1,493,818, forward strand.
TATAGACGCACACTGTGTAGCACACTATGTAGTTTATAGGCACACACTGTGTAGTACACTATGTAGTATATATACGCACACTGTGTAGTACACTATGTAGTATATAGGCGCACACTGTGTAGTACACTATGTAGTATATAGACGCACACTGTGTAGCACACTATGTAGTTTATAGGCACACACTGTGTAGTACACTATGTAGTATATATACGCACACTGTGTAGTACACTATGTAGTATATAGACGCACACTGTGTAGTACACTATGTAGTATATAGACGCACACTGTGTAGTACACTATGTAGTATATAGACGCACACTGTGTAGTACACTATGTAGTATATAGACGCACACTGTGTAGTACACTATGTAGTATATAGGCGCACACTGTGTAGTACACTATGTAGTATATAGACACACACTGTGTAGTACACTATGTAGTATATAGACACACACACTGTGTAGCACACTATGTAGTATATAGACGCACACTGTGTAGTACACTATGTAGTATATAGACACACACTGTGTAGTACACTATGTAGTATATAGACACACACACTGTGTAGTACACTATGTAGTATATAGACGCACACTGTGTAGTACACTATGTAGTATATAGACACACACTGTGTAGTACACTATGTAGTATATAGACACACACACTGTGTAGTACACTATGTAGTATATAGACGCACACTGTGTAGTACACTATGTAGTATATAGACGCACACTGTGTAGTACACTATGTAGTATATAGACGCACACTGTGTAGTACACTATGTAGTATATAGACGCACACTGTGTAGTACACTGTAGTATATAGGCGCACACTGTGTAGTACACTATGTAGTATATAGACGCACACTGTGTAGCACACTATGTAGTATATAGACGCACACTGTGTAGTACACTATGTAGTATATAGGCGCACACTGTGTAGTACACTATGTAGTATATAGACACACTGTGTAGTACACTATGTAGTATATAGACGCACACTGTGTAGCACACTATGTAGTATATAGACGCACACTGTGTAGCACACTATGTAGTATATAGACGCACACTGTGTAGTACACTATGTAGTATATAGACGCACACTGTGTAGTACACTATGTAGTATATAGACGCACACTGTGTAGTACACTATGTAGTATATAGACGCACACTGTGTAGTACACTATGTAGTATATAGACGCACACTGTGTAGTACACTATGTAGTATATAGACGCACACTATGTAGTATATAGACACACACTGTGTAGCACACTATGTAGTATATAGACGCACACTGTGTAGTACACTATGTAGTATATAGACGCACACTGTGTAGTACACTATGTAGTATATAGACACACACTGTGTAGTACACTATGTAGTATATGTAGTATATAGACACACTGTATATATGTAGTATATAGGCGCACACTGTATATATGTAGTACACTATGCTGTATATAGGCGCACACTGTATATATGTAGTACACTATGTAGTATATAGACACACACTGTATATATGTAGTACACTATGCTGTATATAGGCGCACACTGTATATATGTAGTACACTATGTAGTATATAGACACACACTGTATATATGTAGTATATAGGCGCACACTGTATATATGTAGTACACTATGTAGTATATAGGCGCACACTGTATATATGTTATGTAGTATATAGGCACACACTGTATATATGTAGTACACTATGCTGTATATAGGCGCACACTGTATATATGTTATGTAGTATATAGGCGCACACTGTATATATGTAGTACACTATGTAGTATATAGGCACACGCTGTATATATGTAGTACACTATGTAGTATATAGACACACACTGTGTAGTACACTATGTAGTATATAGACACACACTGTATATATGTAGTACACTATGCTGTATATAGGCGCACACTGTATATATGTAGTACACTATGTAGTATATAGACACACACTGTATATATGTAGTATATAGGCGCACACTGTATATATGTAGTACACTATGTAGTATATAGGCGCACACTGTATATATGTTATGTAGTATATAGGCACACACTGTATATATGTTATGTAGTATATAGGCGCACACTGTATATATGTAGTACACTATGCTGTATATAGGCGCACACTGTATATATGTTATGTAGTATATAGGTGCACACTGTATATATGTAGTACACTATGTAGTATATAGGCGCACGCTGTATATATGTAGTACACTATGTAGTATATAGGCACACACTGTATATATGTAGTACACTATGTAGTATATAGGCACACACTATATATGTAGTACACTATGCTGTATATAGGCGCACACTGTATATATGTTATGTAGTATATAGGTGCACACTGTATATATGTAGTACACTATGCTGTATATAGGCGCACACTGTATATATGTAGTACACTATGTAGTATATAGGCACACACTATATATGTAGTACACTATGCTGTATATAGGCGCACACTGTATATATGTAGTACACTATGTAGTATATAGACACACACTGTATATATGTAGTACACTATGCTGTATATAGGCGCACACTGTATATATGTAGTACACTATGTAGTATATATGTAGTACACTATGTAGTATATAGACGCACACTGTATATATGAAGTACACTATGTAGTATATAGGCGCACACTGTATATATGTAGTATATAGGCGCACACTGTATATATGTTATGTAGTATATAGGCGCACACTGTATATATGTTATGTAGTATATAGGCGCACACTGTATATATGTTATGTAGTATATAGACGCGCACTGCATATATGTAGTATATAGGCGCACACTGTATATATGTTATGTAGTATATAGGCGCACTGTATATATGTAGTATATAGGCGCACTGTATATATGTAGTATATAGGCGCACACTGTATATATGTTATGTAGTATATAGGCGCACTGTATATATGTAGTATATAGGCGCACTGTATATATGTAGTATATAGGCGCACACTGTATATATGTTATGTAGTATATAGGCGCACTGTATATATGTAGTATATAGGCGCACCCTGTATATATATTATGTAGTATATAGGCACACACTGTATATATGTAGTACACTATGCTGTATATAGGCGCACACTGTATATATGTAGTACACTATGTAGTATATAGACACACACTGTATATATGTAGTACACTATGCTGTATATAGGCGCACACTGTATATATGTAGTACACTATGTAGTATATATGTAGTACACTATGTAGTATATAGACGCACACTGTATATATGAAGTACACTATGTAGTATATAGGCGCACACTGTATATATGTAGTATATAGGCGCACACTGTATATATGTTATGTAGTATATAGGCGCACACTGTATATATGTTATGTAGTATATAGGCGCACACTGTATATATGTTATGTAGTATATAGACGCGCACTGCATATATGTAGTATATAGGCGCACACTGTATATATGTTATGTAGTATATAGGCACACTGTATATATGTAGTATATAGGCGCACTGTATATATGTAGTATATAGGCGCACACTGTATATATGTTATGTAGTATATAGGCGCACTGTATATATGTAGTATATAGGCGCACTGTATATATGTAGTATATAGGCGCACACTGTATATATGTTATGTAGTATATAGGCGCACTGTATATATGTAGTATATAGGCGCACTGTATATATGTAGTATATAGGCGCACACTGTATATATGTTATGTAGTATATAGGCGTACTGTATATATGTAGTATATAGGCGCACACTGTATATATGTTATGTAGTATATAGGCGCACACTGTATATATCTAGTATATAGGCGCACACAGTATATATGTAGTACACTATGTAGTATATAGGCGCACACTGTATATATGTAGTATATAGACACACTGTATATATGTAGTGCACTATGTAGTATATAGGCGCACACTGTATATATGTAGTACACTATGTAGTATATAGACGCACACTGTATATATGTAGTATATAGGCGCACACTGTATATATGTAGTATATAGGTGCACACTGTATATATGTAGGCTATAGGCGCACACTGTATATATGTAGTATATAGGCGCACACTGTATATATGTAGTATATAGGCGCACACTGTATATATGTAGTACACTATGTAGTATATAGACACACACTGTATATATGTAGTACACTATGTAGTATATAGGCGCACACTGTATATATGTTATGTAGTATATAGACACACACTGTATATATGTAGTACACTATGTAGTATATAGGCGCACACTGTATATATGTAGTATATAGACACACTGTATATATGTAGTGCACTATGTAGTATATAGGCGCACACTGTATATATGTAGTACACTATGTAGTATATAGACGCACACTGTATATATGTAGTATATAGGCGCACACTGTATATATGTAGTATATAGGTGCACACTGTATATATGTAGGCTATAGGCGCACACTGTATATATGTAGTATATAGGCGCACACTGTATATATGTAGTATATAGGCGCACACTGTATATATGTAGTACACTATGTAGTATATAGACACACACTGTATATATGTAGTACACTATGTAGTATATAGGCGCACACTGTATATATCTAGTATATAGGCGCACACTGTATATATGTAGCACACTATGTAGTATATAGGCGCACACTGTATATATGTAGTATATAGACACACACTGTATATATGTAGTGCACTATGTAGTATATAGACGCACACTGTATATATGTAGTATATAGGCGCACACTGTATATATGTTATGTAGTATATAGGCGCACACTGTATATATGAAGTACACTATGTAGTGTATAGGCGCACACTGTATATATGTAGTATATAGACACACACTGTATATATGTAGTGCACTATGTAGTATATAGGCGCACACTGTATATATCTAGTATATAGGCGCACACTGTATATATGTTATGTAGTATATAGGCGCACACTGTATATATGAAGTACACTATGTAGTGTATAGGCGCACACTGTATATATGTAGTATATAGACACACACTGTATATATGTAGTGCACTATGTAGTATATAGGCGCACACTGTATATATCTAGTATATAGGCGCACACTGTATATATGTTATGTAGTATATAGGCGCACACTGTATATATGAAGTACACTATGTAGTGTATAGGCGCACACTGTATATATGTTATGTAGTATATAGGCGCACACTGTATATATGTAGTATATAGACACACACTGTATATATGTAGTGCACTATGTAGTATATAGACGCACACTGTATATATCTAGTATATAGGCGCACACTGTATATATGTTATGTAGTATATAGGCGCACACTGTATATATGAAGTACACTATGTAGTGTATAGGCGCACACTGTATATATGTAGTATATAGGCGCACACTGTATATATGTTATGTAGTATATAGGCGCACACTGTATATATGTAGTACACTATGTAGTATATAGGCGCACACTGTATATATGTAGTATATAGGCGCACACTGTATATATGTTATGTAGTATATAGGCGCACACTGTATATATGTAGTACACTATGTAGTATATAGGCACACACTGTATATATGTAGTATATAGGCGCACGCTGTATATATGTAGTATATAGGCGCACGCTGTATATATGTAGTATATAGGCGCACACTGTATATATGTAGTATATAGGCGCACACTGTATATATGTAGTATATAGGCACACACTGTATATATGTAGTATATAGGCACACACTGTATATATGTAGTATATAGGCACACACTGTATATATGTAGTATATAGGCACACACTGTATATATGTAGTATATAGGCACACACTGTATATATGTAGTATATAGGCACACACTGTATATGTGTAGTATATAGGCGCACGCTGTATATATGTAGTATATAGGCGCACGCTGTATATATGTAGTATATAGGCGCACACTGTATATATGTAGTATATAGGCGCACACTGTATATATGTGTAGTATATCTAGTGCGCCCTCTAGTGTTTTGGCTCTTTGCACATGCAGTATGTTGTCAGACTTTGACCCGTCTTTATGATCTGTGCTGTCAGGAATCCTGGGTGACCTTCGCCCGCGGGGTGTGACAGTGACGATATACACACTACCTGCTGCAGCTCCCGGTGGCAGACGTCTCTCAGTCACAGACATGGACGGCTCTCAGGAACTGATGGAGAGGTATCAGGCTGCAGTCCAGGGCTTCAGAGTGCCTCCTTGTGGCTGGAGGATCTGTCTGGCACATGAATTTCAGGAGAAGAGGAAACCCTTTCAATTGGAGCATGTGTCCGCCACCAATAGGCTGGCTCACCTACCTATGGGTGTCCGGTAAGTGGTTTCCTCTGTACTGTGGTGTCCTCCCGTGTCCTGCCTTCTGTATGATTGTGCCCACCTATTCTGTGTGCTAAGCGTGTTATCTATTCTGTTCATCAAGCATGTTACTAATTACAGAAAGCAGATAACATGTGTAGTACACACAACAGATAACACGCTAAGTCTACGGAATGAACACGCCTGATAAACAATAGATAATGCACTGTGTAATAATCATGTTATCGATAGTGTGCTTTGTGTGTGAACACATGATATGTGCAGTAAACATGTTACCCTCTCTGTGTGCTGTGCGTGTTATCGATTATCTCACTGACGAGTAATCTATTTCTCCATCTCATGTAGGTATCTCATGTGGTGGCTACGCAAGACATATGTGGAGAAGAAAGCACCCTTTATAGACATGTTCAACTCGGTACCTTTACGTCAGATCTATGGTAAGTGACGCGTGTCTGCGTTTTCCTGTACATACGTAAAAGATCAACTGTAAGGTATCCTAATAACTGAGAGACTCCTTTCCGCGTCCTGTCGCCTGTCCACGTCCTGCGGCCTCTCTGCGTCCTGCCGCCCCTGACTGCGGCCTCTCTGCGTCCTGCCGCCCCTGACTGCGGCCTGTTCGCGTCTGTCGCTTCTGACTGCGGCCTCTCTGCACCCCCTGAGCTGCCCTTGTGCTGTGGGATCAATTTCAGGTCAGCCACGTGTGCCGTGCTGTGCACCAGTTTGCCTTCATTCCAGCAGATTTTTCTGCTGCAGTCATTCTCCTGGACTCTCCGGCACTTTCCCCGTTTTGCCAGTTCTGCTGCTTCTATTTCCAGGACTGTTCTGTACATCCGGTTTCTCCAGTTAGTTCCATCAGAACCAGTTAAACCTGATCAGGAGCCCTGCAGCCACGTGCATCACATTCTCACGTGTGGTAGGACAGTGGAGTGCTCCCCACGTGTGCTGTGGATTTATAAGCTACTCATTCATTATAAGATCGCAATGTGGACTTTCTGCTGACCAGCGGCTGAGCACCTGTTATTGACTGGTCCTCTGGAAGTGCTGAAGGACACAAACCACCTGGAGATGTTAGTCATAGTTCTCTTAGGTGTTCAGGACCGTGGGGTTCATAAGTGAAAGTACAGAATTGCCGTAAATCCGAAATCTTCTCGACAAACATGGAGTTAGAGAAATTTCAGGAGGATCTCATGTCAACCACTTCGGATGAAGCAGGGTGTATAAAATTAATAAGAACAGGGGCTGTTGGTGCAGTAGATGATGATGATGATGATGATGTAGTGGTTGGTATGGTAGATGTGGGGGATGATGTAGTGGTTGGTATTTGGGCAGGGCATTAACTATATTTGTAATGGTTCTTCTCTAGCTTTTTGGGCAGGACGTTACCTCTAGTAGTAAGGGTTTTTCTCCAGTGTGTGGCTTGCACATTACCTCTAGTACTAAGGGTTTTTCTCAGCAGTAGATGATCTGGAGGTTACAGCAGTCTGTAGATGATCTAGAAGTGATGGACCAGTCTGTAGAGGATCTAAAGGTGATGGGACAGTCTTTAGGTGATCTAGATGTGATGGACCAGTCTGTAAGTGAAGTAGAGGTATGGCAGCAGCCTACCCTTCTCTCTGGCAGTATGTACAGTACAGACCAAAAGTTTGGACACACCTTCTCATTCAAAGAATTTTCTTTATTTTCATGACTATGAAGGCATCAGAACTATGAATTAACACATGTGGAATTATATACATAACAAACAAGTGTGAAACAACTGAACATATGTCATATTCTAGGTTCTTCAAAGTAGCCACCTTTTGCTTTGATTACTGCTTTGCACACTCTTGGCATTCTCTTGATGAGCTTCAAGAGGTAGTCCCCTGAAATGGTCTTCACTTCACAGGTGTGCCCTGTCAGGTTTAATAAGTGGGATTTCTTGCCTTATAAATGGGGTTGGGACCATCAGTGGTGTTGAGGAGAAGTCAGGTGGATACACAGCTGATAGTCCTACTGAATAGACTGTTAGAATTTGTATTATGGCAAGAAAAAAGCAGCTAAGTAAAGAAAAACGAGTGGCCATCATTGCTTTAAGAAATGAAGGTCAGTCAGTCAGCTGAAAAATTGGGAAAACTTTGAAAGTAAGGGCTATTTGACCATGAAGGAGAGTGATGGGGTGCTGCGCCAGATGACCTGGCCTCCACAGTCACCGGACCTGAACCCAATCGAGATGGTTTGGGGTGAGCTGGACCGCAGAGGGAAGGCAAAAGGGCCAACACGTGCTAAGCATCTCTGGGAACTCCTTCAAGACTGTTGGAAGACCATTTCAGGGGACTACCTCTTGAAGCTCATCAAGAGAATGCCAAGAGTGTGCAAAGGAGTAATCAAAGCAAAAGGTGGCTACTTTGAAGAACCTAGAATATGACCTATTTTCAGTTGTTTCACACTTGTTTGTTATGTATATAATTCCACATGTGTTAACTCATAGTTTTGATGCCTTCATAGTCATGAAAATAAAGAAAACTCTTTGAATGAGAAGGTGTGTCCAAACTTTTGGTCTGTACTGTACATGTATGCACAGTCAGTCTGTAGACAATACGTGTATTGCTAATATATCAGTCCCTTCATTGTGATAACTAATGGAGCCTGAAGATGTCATCTATATGATGTGTCTGAAGACGCTTAGGTACATTCTCTCTTTAGAGTTTGTAGAGCATCCCGGACAGAACAAGCCGATCTCGTTGAAGGGTCGGGTCCACTAGAATGAACACTATCCTGCTCGTCCTCACTGCTCTGGTAATAATTAGTGTTTTTTCTCATTCTGTGTTCTACTTGACAAACGTGTAATCAAAGGTGGATAAGAAAACTTCTAGGAGACCAGGATTAAGTGCATTAATGTGTAACTCTACTTTAAAGGGGTATTCCCGTCTTATCAAGTGATGACACTAGGTGGGGGTCTCGCCAGCTAAACCAGCACGTTATCCCGTTCATTCTCAGCATCGGTGGGGGTCCCAGAGGACTGACCCCAACTAATCCTCTAACAAATGAATATGACACGTCTTCTCAGCTGCCCCACCTGGATAGGTGTGTGCTTTCCAGCTGAGCCACAGACATGAGCGCTAATGGGCTGAACGTGTAGAGGATTCCTATCTGCCCAAGCTGCTGGCCCCTCAGGGCTTCTAGGACATTTTTTAGATTCCTTGGGGGGATGTTGAGCACTGCTCCTGCGTCATGCTGCATTAATCTCAGTTTTGGTCTGTTCAGACCAGAAAACAGTCTCATCCTAAACTGTACAAACAAAGTCAGATTGCAGTGTTTACCCGGCTGTTCAAAATCCAAGGGAGGCCCGGATAGACGCCAGAAACCAAGCGCCAAATGCAAAAAATCAAACAGAAGAAAAATCCAGCTTCCCAAGAAAAGTGATCATCTTTAATACATATGTGCCGCCGACATACAATACATGTCTACGCGTTTCAGATCACAAAAATGTGGGCCCTTACTCATGACCATCCTAAACTGTGGTCTAGACATGACTGTAATCATATTGGAGTTTTCATAAAGTGGTGAACGTTCCAGTACTCGCTGTGGAATGCAGAGACTTGTGATCCCCACAGAACTTTCTCAGTGACATCACGGTCATGTCTCGTCTTGGTGTTTCCTATGATGGAGCTAGCATCTTCCCCTGCTTATATATTGCCACGTTTCCATTACATGACCCGCTCTTACTTGGTATATATTTCTGTGATATTCCTAAATTGTCTCTGGTGGGCTACAGTGATGAAGGGGTTAACATTGGTACATATTGTGGGATAGGGTTGGCAGCCATTTTCCACACAGTCACATGAGGCTATTTTATTTTTTTATGAAACTGAGGAGGGGGGTTTGTCTTTACATTATTCACCATGCAATACAAATGACCTGACAATCTTATTCTGTGGGTAAGCGTGATTGTGGAGACACCAAACTGCTAGTTTTTCTGTTTTAACCCCTTGAGTCCCTGAGGATTGTTTTATTTTTGCATTTTCCTTTCTGCCTTCCTGGAGCATTAACTTTTTTATTTATTTATTTATTTATTTTCAATCACATAGCCAGACAGACAATTTCTAATGGCACCACATAATATTGCCTACGAATTATTAGGAAGCTGAAAAAAAATTCCAAATGGGGTGTAATTGCAAAAAAAAAACACTCAATTCTGCCACAGCATTCCCTATGAGATAAAACTGACCTGTTCTCTTCATTCTCCGGGTCAGTACGATTACAGTGATACCACATTTATATAGTTTTATGGGTTTTGTTTTTACAGTGTTCCCTATGAGATAAAACTGACCTGTTCTCTTCATTCTCCGGTCAGTACTGTTACAGTGATACCACATTTATATAGTTTTATGGGTTTTGTTTTTACAGCGTTCCCTATCAGATAAAACTGAGCTGTTCTCTTCATTCTCCGGGTCAGTACGATTACAGTGATACCACATTTATATAGTTTTATGGGTTTTGTTTTTACAGCGTTCCCTATGAGATAAAACTGACCTGTTCCCTTCATTCTCCGGTCAGTACTATTACAGTGATACCACATTTATATAGTTTTATGGGTTTTGTATTTACAGCGTTCCCTATGAGATATAACTGACCTGTTCCTTCATTCTCCGGGTCAGTACGATTACAGTGATACCACATTTATATAGTTTTATGGGTTTTGTTTTTACAGTGTTTCCTATGAGATGAAACTGACCTGTTTTCTTCATTCTCCGGTCAGTACGATTACAGTGATACCACATTTATATAGTTTTATGGGTTTTGTATTTACAGCGTTCCCTATGAGATAAAACTGACCTGTTCCCTTCATTCTCCGGTCAGTACTATTACAGTGATACCACATTTATATAGTTTTATGGGTTTTGTATTTACAGCGTTCCCTATGAGATAAAACTGACCTGTTCTCTTCATTCTCCGGGTCAGTACGATTACAGTGATACCACATTTATATAGTTTTATGGGTTTTGTATTTACAGCGTTCCCTATGAGATAAAACTGTCCTGTTCCATTCATTCTCTGGGTCAGTACTATTACAGTGATACCACATTTATATAGTTTATGGGTTTTGTTTTTACAATGATCCCTATGAGATGAAACTGACCTGTTTTCTTCATTCTCCGGGTCAGTACGATTACAGCGATACCACATTTAGGGTACTTTCACACTAGCGTTTTTCTTTTCCGGCGCTGAGTTCCGTCCTAGGGGCTCAAATCCGGAAAAGAACTGATCAGTTTTATCCCCATGCATTCTGAATGGAGAGTCCGTCCTTCAGGATGCATCAGGATGTCTTCAGTTCAGTCGTTTTGACTGATCAGGCTTTTCAGAAAAACGTAGCATGCTGTATTTTTACCTCCGGCCAAAAATCCTGAACACTTGGACTGAACGCCGGATCCGGTCTTTTTCCCATTGACTTGCATTAACGCCGGATCTGGCACTGTGTGTTCAGTCAAACCGGATCCGGCTTTTGCATGTTAAACCCGAAAAATGTGAAAAAAAAGTTAAAGTCCATAAATGGCGGATCCGTTTTTTCCAATGTATTTTTTTCATTGTGATCAAAATCCTGATCAGGATTCAAATGTAATCCGTTTTCACGCGTTTTTCCAGATCCGGCGGGCAGTTCCGGTGTCGGAATTGAACGCCGGATTAAAACAACGCTAGTGTGAAAGTAGCCTAATATAGTCTTATGGGTTGTGTTTACAGTGTTCCCTATAAGATAAAACTGACCTGTTCTCTTCATTCTCCGGTCAGTACGATTACAGTGATACCACATTTATATAGTTTTATGGGTTTTGTATTTACAGCGTTCCCTATGAGATAAAACTGACCTGTTCTCTTCATTCTCCGGGTCAGTACGATTACAGTGATACCACATTTATATAGTTTTATGGGTTTTGTATTTACAGCGTTCCCTATGAGATAAAACTGACATGTTCTCTTCATTCTCCGGGTCAGTACGATTACAGAGATACCACATTTATATAGTTTTATGGGTTTTGTATTTACAGCGTTCCCTATGAGATAAAACTGACCTGTTCTCTTCATTCTCGGGGTCAGTACGATTATAGTGATACCACATTTATATAGTTTTATGGGTTTTGTTTTTACAGCGTTCCCTATGAGATAAAACTGACCTGTTCCCTTCATTCTCCGGTCAGTACGATTACAGAGATACCACATTTATATAGTTTTATGGGTTTTGTATTTACAGCGTTCCCTATGAGATAAAACTGACCTGTTCTCTTCATTCTCCGGTCAGTACAATTACAGAGATACCACATTTATATAGTTTTATGGGTTTTGTATTTACAGCGTTCCCTATGAGATAAAACTGACCTGTTCTCTTCATTCTCCGGTCAGTACGATTACAGAGATACCACATTTATATAGTTTTATGGGTTTTGTATTTACAGTGTTCCCTATGAGATAAAACTGAGCTGTTCTCTTCATTCTCCGGGTCAGTACGATTACAGTGATACCACATTTATATAGTTTTATGGGTTTTGTATTTACAGCGTTCCCTATGGGATAAAACTGTCCTGTTCCCTTCATTCTCCGGGTCAGTACGATTACAGTGATACCACATTTATATAGTTTTATGGGTTTTGTGTTTACAGTGTTCCCTTTGAGATAAAACGGACCTGTTCTCTTCATTCTCCGGTCAGTACGATTACAGTGATACCACATTTATATAGTTTTATGGGTTTTGTTTTTACAGCGTTCCCTATGAGATAAAACTGTCCTGTTCCCCTCATTCTCCGGGTCAGTACGATTACAGTGATACCACATTTATATAGTTTTATGGGTTTTGTATTTACAGCGTTCCCTATGAGATAAAACTGACCTGTTCCCTTCATTCTCCGGTCAGTACAATTACAGAGATACCACATTTACTTCATGGGAACTATAGCTGTGATGTGCTGGAACACTTGAGAGTGATGGAATGGCTCTCCCGATCAACGCATGGGGAGAAGTTCGCGGCCCAGAAGTACACGCTTCTGGGATTTCAGCATTTAGATGCTGTGGTCACATTTGACTAGGGCATCTAAAGGGTTAAATATCTACGATCGGTGTTATCGCCGGTCACAGACATTAGCCCTGTGCTTCTGCTGTTTGAAGCCGCAAATAGTCTCATCTGAATTTTAATTTTTATTTCTAAAACCTTTTGTTTTTGTCTTTTTTAGCCCCCAGCCCCAAATGTAATTTATCCTACTGTATTATATCTGATAACCACACCGTAAGATGAATGGCTGCATTACTTCTGGGTTTAGAAATACGTCTTGTACTTATCATTGGGGTGAAGAGCAATTCCGGCAAGCTGATAGGTGAGGCATGGCCTATTAGTTCAGCTATGTCTTGACTGCCATCGACAGGCTATATCCACGTGACAGCCATTAACCGTGGTTATGTAGTATGTGTCTCCATAAAGGTATTGTTGGAATGTCCTAGATGGAGACATGTGACAGTGGTGAACGGGCTTTGATGCTTTAGAAGTCTGAACATCCTAAGACAAGCCTGCAAGATAATTTATTAATGCCCAAGCGGCAGGACAGAAAATGGCTGCTAACGTCTTCCCTGCCCCATCTCCAATGGGCCGTAAGGGGGACATGGAATCCTTTCACATCCCCATGTCAATGATTTACGAATGAGATGAGAGACCCTGAGGTAAGGGTAGCGATGTTCTGATGAGTGATGGGGAGGGACGGCCTGGTTGTCTGCAGCACTTACAGAAGACTGTACAGAGCCATGATATGCCCTCACATAACATCCTGTATGAGACAACTTCAGTACCTCAAACCAAGGCCTATCAGACACTAGAGGTGTGACCAAGCTAAGGCAGCAGGATGTGAGGTTGGAGTCTTACCTGATGAACTTATCGGAGACCGAATAGTTCTGGAATCAGAGTGAACACTGCGACTACCAGACCCAAACGTACTGAGAGCTGCTGGCAGGTGTAGAGGCCATAAAGCTCCAGAAATGCCAGTACAAGCAAGACAGCAAAAGCCAAACGAGCTGTAAACTATACTGCAAAAACACCAAAAAGAGAACAAGGTGAAAGTAAACACCGACATCCGCTGCTGATACTCTGCCCAGGGTGGCTGCTTCCAGTGAACGCTGACCTGTATGTGGAGATACCGACATGCAAATGTAAGCAATGCAAGATGGCAAAAGCCAAACGAGCTGTAAACTATACACCAAAAAGACAGCAGCAAAAAGATAACAAGGTAAAAAAGCTAAAGTGTTCCCGGTGTTGGTTGCTGAAGATGGCTTCTGGCAAGTAAAGCTGGACACTGAAGGCTTCTATCTCACTACATTCCGGACTCCCTTCAGATTTTACTGATGGCTACCCATGCCTTTTGGGATTTCCACTGCTCCTGAGAATATATCTATATAGGCAGCATGAAGCAGTGGACGCCCTGCTTGGAGCAGAAGTTATGTCCGATGATGTTCTGGTGACTGCTGAGGGGAAGCCACAGGGGATGGTGACGAGAATTTGACTGGAGTTGGAGAACCACAGCTGAAATTCATTCAAAAGCTGAGAATGAGGCTATGGTGGGTACCATGCATGGACACTTACTGACAGCAGAAGGCCTGCATGGTGATATCGGTAAAGTCACGGCAACTGTATGACTCGCAGAACCCTGACCGTGTCCAATCCATTCAGAGACCGATTTGTACACTGCCTTTCAGAATTCTTACGGCATCATTCAAATGTATGTGAAATGTGGGGGTGTATCAGGATGTCAGAGATGTACGGGGGGGCAGGTTGTGATAAGAGGAGAGGAGGAGGTCCTGTGAGGATCAGAGATTACATGTGGGGTGTATCAGGAGGTCAGAGATGTACGGGGGGGGGGGGGGGGGGCAGGTTGTGATAAGAGGAGAGGAGGAGGTCCTGTGAGGATCGGAGATTACATGTGGAGGTGTATCAGGAGGTCAGAGATGTACGGGGGGGGGGGGGGGGGCAGGTTGTGATAAGAGGAGAGGAGGAGGTCCTGTGAGGATCGAGATTACATGTGGGGTGTATCAGGAGGTCAGAGATGTACGGGGGGGGGGGGGCAGGTGGTGATAAGAGGAGAGGAGGAGGTCCTGTGAGGATCAGAGATTACATGTGGGGGTGTATCAGGAGGTCAGAGATGTACGGGGGGGGGGCAGGTTGTGATAAGAGGAGAGGAGGAGGTCCTGTGAGGATCAGAGATTACATGTGGGGGATGTATCAGGAGGTCAGAGATGTACGGGGGGGCAGGTTGTGATAAGAGGAGAGGAGGAGGTCCTGTGAGGATCAGAGATTACATGTGGGGGTGTATCAGGAGGTCAGAGATGTACGGGGGGGGCAGGTTGTGATAAGAGGAGAGGAGGAGGTCCTGTGAGGATCAGAGATTACATGTGGGGATGTATCAGGAGGTCAGAGATGTACGGGGGGGGGGGGGGGCAGGTTGTGATAAGAGGAGAGGAGGAGGTCCTGTGAGGATCAGAGATTACATGTGGGGTGTATCAGGAGGTCAGAGATGTACGGGGGGGGGGCAGGTTGTGATAAGAGGAGAGGAGGAGGTCCTGTGAGGATCGGAGATTACATGTGGAGGTGTATCAGGAGGTCAGAGATGTACGGGGGGGGGGGGGGGCAGGTTGTGATAAGAGGAGAGGAGGAGGTCCTGTGAGGATCGGAGATTACATGTGGGGTGTATCAGGAGGTCAGAGATGTACGGGGGGGGGGGCAGGTTGTGATAAGAGGAGAGGAGGAGGTCCTGTGAGGATCAGAGATTACATGTGGGGGTGTTTCAGGAGGTCAGAGATGTACGGGGGGGGGGGGGGGCAGGTTGTGATAAGAGGAGAGGAGGAGGTCCTGTGAGGATCAGAGATTACATGTGGAGGTGTATCAGGAGGTCAGAGATGTACGGGGGGGGCAGGTTGTGATAAGAGGAGAGGAGGAGGTCCTGTGAGGATCAGAGATTACATGTGGGGATGTATCAGGAGGTCAGAGATGTACGGGGGGGGGGGGGCAGGTTGTGATAAGAGGAGAGGAGGAGGTCCTGTGAGGATCAGAGATTACATGTGGGGGTGTATCAGGAGGTCAGAGATGTACAGGGGGGGGGGGCAGGTTGTGATAAGAGGAGAGGAGGAGGTCCTGTGAGGATCGGAGATTACATGTGGGGGTGTATCAGGAGGTCAGAGATGTACGGGGGGGGGGGGGCAGGTTGTGATAAGAGGAGAGGAGGAGGTCCTGTGAGGATCGGAGATTACATGTGGGGATGTATCAGGAGGTCAGAGATGTACGGGGGGGGGGGGGGGGGGGCAGGTTGTGATAAGAGGAGGAGGTCCTGTGAGGATCAGAGATTACATGTGGGGGTGTATCAGGAGGTCAGAGATGTACGGGGGGGGGGGCAGGTTGTGATAAGAGGAGAGGAGGAGGTCCTGTGAGGATCAGAGATTACATGTGGGGATGTATCAGGAGGTCAGAGATGTACGGGGGGGGGGGCAGGTTGTGATAAGAGGAGAGGAGGAGGTCCTGTGAGGATCAGAGATTACATGTGGGGTGTATCAGGAGGTCAGAGATGTAGGGGGGGCAGGTTGTGATAAGAGGAGAGGAGGAGGTCCTGTGAGGATCGGAGATTACATGTGGGGGTGTATCAGGAGGTCAGAGATGTACGGGGGGGGGGGGGGGCAGGTTGTGATAGGAGGAGGTCCTGTGAGGATCAGAGATTACATGTGGGGATGTATCAGGAGGTCAGAGATGTACGGGGGGGGGGGGGCAGGTTGTGATAAGAGGAGAGGAGGAGGTCCTGTGAGGATCAGAGATTACATGTGGGGATGTATCAGGAGGTCAGAGATGTACGGGGGGGGGGGGGCAGGTTGTGATAAGAGGAGAGGAGGAGGTCCTGTGAGGATCAGAGATTACATGTGGGGATGTATCCGGAGGTCAGAGATGTACGGGGGGGGGGGGGGGGCAGGTTGTGATAAGAGGAGAGGAGGAGGTCCTGTGAGGATCAGAGATTACATGTGGGGTGTATCAGGAGGTCAGAGATGTACGGGGGGGGGGGGGGGCAGGTTGTGATAAGAGGAGAGGAGGAGGTCCTGTGAGGATCAGAGATTACATGTGGGGGTGTATCAGGAGGTCAGAGATGTACGGGGGGGGGCAGGTTGTGATAAGAGGAGAGGAGGAGGTCCTGTGAGGATCAGAGATTACATGTGGGGTGTATCAGGAGGTCAGAGATGTACGGGGGGGGGCAGGTTGTGATAAGAGGAGAGGAGGAGGTCCTGTGAGGATCAGAGATTACATGTGGGGTGTATCAGGAGGTCAGAGATGTACGGGGGGGGGCAGGTTGTGATAAGAGGAGAGGAGGAGGTCCTGTGAGGATCAGAGATTACATGTGGGGGTGTATCAGGAGGTCAGAGATGTACGGGGGGGGGGGGGGGCAGGTTGTGATAAGAGGAGAGGAGGAGGTCCTGTGAGGATCAGAGATTACATGTGGGGGTGTATCAGGAGGTCAGAGATGTACGGGGGGGGCAGGTTGTGATAAGAGGAGAGGAGGAGGTCCTGTGAGGATCAGAGATTACATGTGGGGGTGTATCAGGAGGTCAGAGATGTACGGGGGGGGGGGGGCAGGTTGTGATAAGAGAAGAGGAGGAGGTCCTGTGAGGATCAGAGATTACATGTGGGGTGTATCAGGAGGTCAGAGATGTACGGGGGGGCAGGTTGTGATAAGAGGAGAGGAGGAGGTCCTGTGAGGATCAGAGATTACATGTGGGGTGTATCAGGAGGTCAGAGATGTACGGGGGGGGGCAGGTTGTGATAAGAGGAGAGGAGGAGGTCCTGTGAGGATCAGAGATTACATGTGGGGGATGTATCAGGAGGTCAGAGATGTACGGGGGGGGGGGGCAGGTTGTGATAAGAGGAGAGGAGGAGGTCCTGTGAGGATCAGAGATTACATGTGGGGGTGTATCAGGAGGTCAGAGATGTACGGGGGGGCAGGTTGTGATAAGAGGAGAGGAGGAGGTCCTGTGAGGATCAGAGATTACATGTGGGGATGTATCAGGAGGTCAGAGATGTACGGGGGGGGGGGGGGGCAGGTTGTGATAAGAGGAGAGGAGGAGGTCCTGTGAGGATCAGAGATTACATGTGGGGTGTATCAGGAGGTCAGAGATGTACGGGGGGGGGGGGGGGGGGCAGGTTGTGATAAGAGGAGAGGAGGAGGTCCTGTGAGGATCAGAGATTACATGTGGGGATGTATCAGGAGGTCAGAGATGTACGGGGGGGGGGCAGGTTGTGATAAGAGGAGAGGAGGAGGTCCTGTGAGGATCAGAGATTACATGTGGGGTGTATCAGGAGGTCAGAGATGTACGGGGGGGGGGGGCAGGTTGTGAGGAGAGGAGAGGAGGAGGTCCTGTGAGGATCAGAGATTACATGTGGGGATGTATCAGGAGGTCAGAGATGTACGGGGGGGGGGGGGCAGGTTGTGATAAGAGGAGAGGAGGAGGTCCTGTGAGGATCAGAGATTACATGTGGGGGTGTATCAGGAGGTCAGAGATGTACAGGGGGGGGCAGGTTGTGATAAGAGGAGAGGAGGAGGTCCTGTGAGGATCGGAGATTACATGTGGGGGTGTATCAGGAGGTCAGAGATGTACGGGGGGGGGGGGGGCAGGTTGTGATAAGAGGAGAGGAGGAGGTCTGTGAGGATCGGAGATTCATGTGGGGGTGTATCAGGAGGTCAGAGATGTACGGGGGGGGGGGGGCAGGTTGTGATAAGAGGAGAGGAGGAGGTCCTGTGAGGATCGGAGATTACATGTGGGGGTGTATCGGGAGGTCAGAGATGTACGGGGGGGGGGGGGGCAGGTTGTGATAGAGGAGAGGAGGAGGTCCTGTGAGGATCGGAGATTACATGTGGGGGTGTATCAGGAGGTCAGAGATGTACGGGGGGGGGGCCAGGTTGTGATAAGAGGAGAGGAGGAGGTCCTGTGAGGATCGGAGATTACATGTGGGGATGTATCCGGAGGTCAGAGATGTACGGGGGGGGGGGGCAGGTTGTGATAAGAGGAGAGGAGGAGGTCCTGTGAGGATCGGAGATTACATGTGGAGGTGTATCAGGAGGTCAGAGATGTAACGGGGGGGGGGGGGGCAGGTTGTGATAAGAGGAGAGGAGGAGGTCCTGTGAGGATCAGAGATTACATGTGGGGTGTATCAGGAGGTCAGAGATGTACGGGGGGGGGGGGGTGAGAGGTGGATCAGTCGGGCAGCAGAGTTGAGGATGGATTGGAGGGCTGTGAGATGCTGGATGGAGGCCACAGATGTCTTACTCCTGGATGGTCCCCCTCTCCAGAGACACATTGAAGAGCAGAGCTTTATCCTTCTCTCCTCCGCTGGTGATCGCCCTCCTGGTGATACAATTATCTGTTTTCTCATTTAGTTTTGGGAGTGAATTTTGTTTTGTTTTATAATCATGTAAATTAGTAAAAGTTCAGTTTTTAGCTGGATATTGTTCTTGTCAGTAATACTCCTTTTCTCTGTGTCTGTATATAGCTGTGATATAGGGTGTGACAGTAACAGGACCCTGTCATTTCTAGGGGCCCCCCTTGGAGGAATCGGTGGAGGAACCATCACACGGAGCTGGAGAGGGGAGTTCTGCCGCTGGCAGCTGAATCCTGGACTGTACCACTACAAGACGGTGACCGAGAACCAGGTGAGTGACCGCACCAGACGCAGAGATGACATGTGCTGCATACGTGTGCGTGACCGCAGTGTGGAGATTATACTGTGCTGTGTATTATGGTACTGGTGTATAATGTATGTACAGTGGATATAAAAAGTCTACACGCCCCCGGTAAAATGTCAGGTTTCTGTGATGTAAACAAAATGAGACAAAGATAAATCATTTCAGAACTTTTTCCCCCTTTAATGTGACCGATAAACTGTACAACTCAATGGAAAAACAAACTGAAATCTTTTACGTGGAGGGAAGAAAAAATATAAAACTAAAACAATGTGGTTGCATAAGTGTGCACACCCTCTTATAACTGGGGATGTAGCTGTGTTCAGAATGAAGCAATCACATTCACAATCCTGTTAGATCGGAGTCAGCAGACACGGCCATCATGTAAAGGGCCTCGATTGACCCCAGATAAAGGTCAGCCGCTCTAGTTGGTCTTTCCTGAAATGTTCTTGGTCACATCCCACAGCAGAAGCCACGGTCCACAGAGAACTTCCATCAGAGGGATCTCATTGTTAGAAGGGATCAGTCAGGAGAAGGGGGACAAGAGAATGTCCAAGGCATTAGATCTACCATGGAGCACAGAGGAGACCGTCATCATCAGGTGGAGGAGATATGGCCCAACAGTGACATCACCAAGAACTGGACGTCCCTCCAAAACTGATGAAGACGAGAAGAAACTGGTCTGGGAGGCGACCAAGAGGCCCACAGCAACATTACAGGAGCTGCAGGAATATCTGACAAGTACTGGCCGTGTGGTCCATGTGACAACAATCTCCCGTATTCTTCATATGTCTGTGCTATGGGGTAGAGGGCAAGACGAAAGCCTCTTCTTACCAAGAAAAACATCCAAGCCAGGCTACATTCTGCAAAAACACATCTGAAGTCTCTCAAAAGCAAGTGGGAAAAGGTGTTATGGTCTGATGAGACCAAGGTGGAACTTTCTTGGCCTAAATTCCAAAAGATATGTTTGCGGGCAAAAACAACCCTGCACATCACCAGAAGAAGCCCATCCCCACAGTGAGGCCTGGTGGGGGCAGCATCATGCCAAGGGGCTGTTCTTCTTCAGCTGGAACTGGGGCCTTAGTTAAGCTGGAGGGAATTCTGAACAGGTCCAAATACCGGTCAATGTTGGCACAAAACCTTCAGGCTTCTGCTAGAAAGAAGAACATGAAGAGGAACTTCATCTCTCAGCAGGACAACGACCCAAAGTAGACATCCAAATCAACCAAGGAATGGCTTCCCCAGAAGAAGATCAACGTTCTGGAATGGCCCAGCCAGAGCCCAGACCTGAATCCGATTGACAATCTGTGGGGTGATCTGAAGAGGGCCGTGCCCAGGAGATGCCCTCGCAATCTGTGGGGTGATCTGAAGAGGGCTGTGCCCAGGAGATGCCCTCACAATCTGTGGGGTGATCTGAAGAGGGCTGTGCCCAGGAGATGCCCTCGCAATCTGTGGGGTGATCTGAAGAGGGCTGTGCCCAGGAGATGCCCTCGCAATCGGTGGGGTGATCTGAAGAGGGCTGTGCCCAGGAGATGCCCTCGCAATCTGTGGTGTGATGTGAAGAGGACTGTGCCCAGGAGATGCCCTCGCCACCTGTGGGGTGATCTGAAGAGGGCCGTGCCCAGGAGATGCCCTCGCCATCTGTGGGGTGATCTGAAGAGGGCCGTGCCCAGGAGATGCCCTCGCCATCTGTGGGGTGATCTGAAGAGGGCCGTGCCAGGAGATGCCCTCGCAGTCTGTGGGTGATCTGAAGAGGGCTGTGCCAGGAGATGCCCTCGCAATCTGACAGATTTGGAGGGTTTGTGCAGAGTCAAAATGTGCCCATGCTGATAGACTCAGGCCCAAAAAGACTGAGTGCTGGAATAACATCAAAAGGGGCTTCAACAAAGTATTAGTGTAAGGGGGTGCACACTTATGCAACCAGATTATTTTAGTTTTATATGTTTTCTTCCCTCCACCTAAAAGATTTCAGTTTGTTTTTCCATTGAGTTGTACAGTTTATCGGTCACATTAAAGGGGGGAAAAAGTTCTGAAATGATTTATCTTTGTCTCATTTCTTTACATCACAGAAACCTGACATATACACTGTATATATGGATGCATGTAGCACTGCAGTGTATCACTGTATATATGGATGCATGTAGCACTGCAGTATATCACTGTATATATGGATGCATGTAGCACCGCAGTATATCACTGTATATATGGATGCATGTAGCACTGCAGTATATCACTGTATATATGGATGCATGTAGCACTGCAGTATATCACTGTATATATGGATGCATGTAGCACTGCAGTATATCACTGTATATATGGATGCATGTAGCACTGCAGTGTATCACTGTATATATGGATGCATGTAGCACTGCAGTATATCACTGTATATATGGATGCATGTAGCACCGCAGTATATCACTGTATATATGGATGCATGTAGCACTGCAGTGTATCACTGTATATATGGATGCATGTAGCACTGCAGTATATCACTGTATATATGGATGCATGTAGCACTGCAGTATATCACTGTATATATGGATGCATGTAGCACTGCAGTATATCACTGTATATATGGATGCATGTAGCACTGCAGTATATCACTGTATATATGGATGCATGTAGCACTGCAGTGTATCACTGTATATATGGATGCATGTAGCACTGCAGTATATCACTGTATATATGGATGCATGTAGCACCGCTGTATATCACTGTATATATGGATGCATGTAGCACTGCAGTATATCACTGTATATATGGATGCATGTAGCACTGCAGTATATCACTGTATATATGGATGCATGTAGCACTGCAGTATATCACTGTATATATGGATGCATGTAGCACTGCAGTATATCACTGTATATATGGATGCATGTAGCACTGCAGTATATCACTGTATATATGGATGCATGTAGCACTGCAGTATATCACTGTATATATGGATGCATGTAGCACTGCAGTATATCACTGTATATATGGATGCATGTAGCACTGCAGTATATCACTGTATATATGGATGCATGTAGCACTGCAGTATATCACTGTATATATGGATGCATGTAGCACTGCAGTATATCACTGTATATATGGATGCATGTAGCACTGCAGTATATCACTGTATATATGGATGCATGTAGCACTGCAGTATATCACTGTATATATGGATGCATGTAGCACTGCAGTATATCACTGTATATATGGATGCATGTAGCACTGCAGTATATCACTGTATATATGGATGCATGTAGCACTGCAGTATATCACTGTATATATGGATGCATGTAGCACTGCAGTGTATCACTACAGGGAGTGCAGAATATTAGGCAAGTTGTATTTTTGAGGATAATTTTATTATTGAACAACAACCATGTTCTCAATGAACCCAAAAAAACTCATTAATATCAAAGCTGAATATTTTTGGAAGTAGTTTTTAGTTTGTTTTTAGTTTTAGCTATTTTAGGGGGATATCTGTGTGTGCAGGTGACTATTACTGTGCATAATTATTAGGCAACTTAACAAAAAACAAATATATACCCATTTCAATTATTTATTTTTACCAGTGAAACCAATATAACATCTCAACATTCACAAATATACATTTCTGACATTCAAAAACAAAACAAAACAAATCAGTGACCAATTAGCCACCTTTCTTTGCAAGGACACTCAAAAGCCTGCCATCCATGGATTCTGTCAGTGTTTTGATCTGTTCACCATCAACATTGCGTGCAGCAGCAACCACAGCCTCCCAGACACTGTTCAGAGAGGTGTACTGTTTTCCCTCCTTGTAAATCTCACATTTGATGATGGACCACAGGTTCTCAATGGGGTTCAGATCAGGTGAACAAGGAGGCCATGTCATTAGATTTTCTTCTTTTATACCCTTTCTTGCCAGCCACGCTGTGGAGTACTTGGACGCGTGTGATGGAGCATTGTCCTGCATGAAAATCATGTTTTTCTTGAAGGATGCAGACTTCTTCCTGTACCACTGCTTGAAGAAGGTGTCTTCCAGAAACTGGCAGTAGGACTGGGAGTTGAGCTTGACTCCATCCTCAACCCGAAAGGCCCCACAAGCTCATCTTTGATGATACCAGCCCAAACCAGTACTCCACCTCCACCTTGCTGGCGTCTGAGTCGGACTGGAGCTCTCTGCCCTTTACCAATCCAGCCACGGGCCCATCCATCTGGCCCATCAAGACTCACTCTCATTTCATCAGTCCATAAAACCTTAGAAAAATCAGTCTTGAGATATTTCTTGGCCCAGTCTTGACGTTTCAGCTTGTGTGTCTTGTTCAGTGGTGGTCGTCTTTCAGCCTTTCTTACCTTGGCCATGTCTCTGAGTATTGCACACCTTGTGCTTTTGGGCACTCCAGTGATGTTGCAGCTCTGAAATATGGCCAAACTGGTGGCAAGTGGCATCTTGGCAGCTGCACGCTTGACTTTTCTCAGTTCATGGGCAGTTATTTTGCGCCTTGGTTTTTCCACACGCTTCTTGCGACCCTGTTGACTATTTTGAATGAAACGCTTGATTGTTCGATGATCACGCTTCAGAAGCTTTGCAATTTTAAGAGTGCTGCATCCCTCTGCAAGATATCTCACTATTTTTGACTTTTCTGAGCCTGTCAAGTCCTTCTTTTGACCCTTTTTGATAAAAGGAAAGGAAGTTGCCTAATAATTATGCACACCTAATATAGGGTGTTGATGTCATTAGACAACACCCCTTCTCATTACAGAGATGCACATCACCTAATATGCTTAATTGGTAGTAGGCTTTCGAGCCTATACAGCTTGGAGTAAGACAACATGCATAAAGAGGATGATGTGGTCAAATACTCATTTGCCTAATAATTCTGCACGCAGTGTATATATGGATGCATGTAGCACCGCAGTATATCACTATATATGGATGCATGGAGCACCGCAGTATATCACTGTATATATGGATGCATGTAGCACCGCAGTGTATCACTGTATATATGGATGCATGTAGCACCGCAGTATATCACTGTATATATGGATGCATGTAGCACTGCAGTGTATCACTGTATATATGGATGCATGTAGCACTGCAGAGTATCACTGTATATATGGATGCATGTAGCACTGCAGAGTATCACTGTATATATGGATGCATGTAGCACTGCAGAGTATCACTGTATATATGGATGCATGTAGCACCGTGGTGGTGACTGAACACGGAGATGTTTTTGTTCCGCAGTTCACCGTGTGCGTGCGGCGGAGGGGTCAGACCGTTTACCAGCAGGTTCTGTCTACTGAGCGTCCTCACACACTGCAAGGATGGAACTGGGGGTACTCCGGCTCTCAGGCTTACTACCATGCCTTGTATCCACGAGCCTGGAGCGTCTACTACCTGCCCGGGCAGAGCATCACCTTAACCTGTCGGCAGGTGTCTCCAGTGATCCCTCATGACTATAAGGTAAGGGATATAGGCATGTAAGGTTAGGGTTCTCCCTGTACAGTCAGGTAACAGCTGTCTGTTACTTCGGGGTGTAAGGTTAGGGTTCCTCCTGTACAGTCAGGTTACAGTTGTCTATGACATTGGGTGTAAGGTTAGGGTTCTCCCTGTACAATCAGGTTACAGTTGTCTATGACGTCAGGGTGTAAGGTTAGGGTTCCTCCTGTACAGTCAGGTTACAGTTGTCTATGACATTGGGTGTAAGGTTAGGGTTCTCCCTGTACAGTCAGGTTACAGTTGTCTGTTACATTTGGGTATAAGGTTAGAGTTCCCTTGTACAGTCAGGTTACAGTTGTCTGTTACGTCGGGGTGTAATGTTAGGGTTCCCCCTGTACAGTCAGGTTACAGTTTTCTGTTACTTCGGGTGTAAGGTTAGGGTTCCCCCTGTACAGTCAGGTTACAGTTGTCTGACATTGGGTGTAAGGTTAGGGTTCTCCCTGTACAGTCAGGTTACAGTTGTCGGTTACGTCAGGGTGTAATGTTAGGGTTCCCCCTGTACAGTCAGGTTACAGTTGTCTGTTACGTCGTGGTATAAGGTTAAGGTTCCCCTGTACAGTCAGGTTACAGTTGTCTGTTACTTCGGGGTGTAAGGTTAGGGTTCTTCCATACTTTTCATGGTGTCCTCTCCGTACACAGGACTCTTCCCTGCCGCTCGCCGTCTTCATTTGGGATGTGGAGAACTCCGGCAGCGAGGATGTGGAGGTTTCTATTATGTTCACAGTGAGGAACGGCAGCGGAGCCCGAAGTGATGGCGCCGGGGGCCACTGGAATGAACCGTTTCAGCTGCGCCAAGATGGAGAGTCCGTGTCGGGGGTCCTCCTACATCACTGTACCGCCTCCAATCCCTTCACCCTGGGGGTGGCGGTGCGGGCAGGGTAAGCGCAGGCCACACCTTTTTCTTTCTTCACCATTTGTAAAACCTCAGCTTGCAGTCGGTGAATAGAAATATTGATGACATCCAGAGGCTGATAACACATGTTGTCAGGGGGTATCCAAACAATGGACAAGGGAAACAGCCAGCATCTGAACCGTGGCCCCTAAGTGGGGTCATCTTCTGTGAACCTCCTGCTCCTTCAGGGGGGCCAAGTGAATCATTGTACCAGAGCGCCCTCAGCTGGTAAAACAGGCAAGTGTCAGCCTTGGAATGTAAAGCAGAGTGCGTTCATTCACAGGCAGCAAGCAGAGATCATGAGGTGGTGAGGGATCGAAACAGTCTATTAGAAATTGCCAAACTAGGTTTTTGTTTTGTTTTGCTTTTGCAGTAGTCTGTACTGTTCCTTTAAATGTCTGGGTTCAGAATGTGCACAGGACCACACCTGGTCTGACATGTGAGAACATGGCTCTTGTATTCAGACTGAGCACATAACTACACCTGGTCTGACATGTGAGAACATGGCTCTTGTGTTCAGGCTGTGCACAGGATCACACCTGGTCTGACATGTGAGAACATGGCTCCTGTGTTCAGGCTGAGCACAGGACCATACCTGGTCTGACATGTGAGAACATGGCTCTTGTATTCAGACTGTACAGGACCACAGCTGGTCTGACATGTTAGAACATGGCTCTTGTGTTCAGGTTGTGTACAGGACCACACCTGGTCTGACATGTGAGAACATGGCTCCTGTGTTCAGGCTGAGCACAGGACCACACCTGGTCTGACATGTGAGAACATGGCTCTTGTGTTCAGGCTGAGCACAGGACCACACCTGGTCTGACATGTGAGAACATGGCTCCTATTTTCAGACTTTACAGGACCACAGCTGGTCTGACATGTGAGAACATGGCTCTTGTGTTCAGGCTGTGCACAGGATCACACCTGGTCTGACATGTGAGAACATGGCTCCTGTGTTCAGGCTGTGCACAGGACCACACGTGGTCTGACATGTGAGAACATGGCTCATGTGTTCAGGCTGTGCACAGGACCACACCTGGTCTGACATGTGAGAACATGGCTCTTGTGTTCAGGCTGAGCACAGGACCACACCTTGTCTGACATGTGAGAACATGGCTCTTGTGTTCAGGCTGAGCACAGGACCACACCTGGTCTGACATGTGAGAACATGGCTCTTGTGTTCAGGCTGTGCACAGGACCACACCTGGTCTGACATGTGAGAACATGGCTCTTGTGTTCAGGCTGTGCACAGGACCACACCTGGTCTGACATGTGAGAACATGGCTCTGTGTTCAGGCTGAGCACAGGACCACACCTGGTCTGACATGTGAGAACATGGCTCTTGTGTTCAGGCTGAGCACAGGACCACACCTGGTCTGACATGTGAGAACATGGCTCTTGTGTTCAGGCTGTGCACAGGACCACACCTGGTCTGACATGTGAGAACATGGCTCTTGTGTTCAGGCTGAGCACCAGGACCACACCTGGTCTGACATGTGAGAACATGGCTCTTGTGTTCAGGCTGTGCACAGGACCCACCTGGTCTGACATGTGAGAACATGGCTCTTGTGTTCAGGCTGAGCACAGGACCACACCTGGTCTGACATGTGAGAACATGGCTCCTGTGTTCAGGCTGTGCACAGGACCACACCTGGTCTGACATGTGAGAACATGGCTCTTGTGTTCAGGCTGTGCACAGGACCACACCTGGTCTGACATGTGAGAACATGGCTCTTGTGTTCAGGCTGTGCACACCTGGTCTGACATGTGAGAACATGGCTCTTGTGTTCAGGCTGTGCACAGGACCACACCTGGTCTGACATGTGAGAACATGGCTCTTGTGTTCAGGCTGAGCACAGGACCACACCTGGTCTGACATGTGAGAACATGGCTCCTGTGTTCAGACTGTGCACAGGACCACACGTGGTCTGACATGTGAGAACATGGCTCCTGTGTTCAGGCTGAGCACAGGACCACACCTGGTCTGACATGTGAGAACATGGCTCCTGTATTCAGACTGTGCACAGGACCACACGTGGTCTGACATGTGAGAACATGGCTCCTGTGTTCAGGCTGAGCACAGGACCACACCTGGTCTGACATGTGAGAACATGGCTCCTGTGTTCAGGCTGTGCACAGGACCACACCTGGTCTGACATGTGAGAACATGGCTCCTGTGTTCAGGCTGTGCACAGGACTACACCTGGTCTGACATGTGAGAACATGGCTCCTGTGTTCAGACTGTGCACAGGACCACACCTGGTCTGACATGTGAGAACATGGCTCCTGTGTTCAGGCTGAGCACAGGACCACACATGGTCTGACATGTGAGAACATGGCTCTTGTGTTCAGGCTGAGCACAGGACCACACCTGGTCTGACATGTGAGAACATGGCTCTTGTGTTCAGGCTGTGCACAGGACCACACCTGGTCTGACATGTGAGAACATGGCTCTTGTGTTCAGGCTGTGCACAGGACCACACCTGGTCTGACATGTGAGAACATGGCTCTTGTGTTCAGGCTGTGCACAGACCACACCTGGTCTGACATGTGAGAACATGGCTCTTGTATTCAGACTGAGCACAGGACCACACCTGGTCTGACATGTGAGAACATGGCTCTTGTATTCAGACTGCACAGGACCACACCTGGTCTGACATGTGAGAACATGGCTCCTGTGTTCAGGCTGTGAGGCTGTACAGGATGTGCATGGTGTGAACGTGGCCTACAGAGCTTGCAGTCCTCATCAGCGCTGTCTGTCCCTCCAGGCAGGAGTCAACTCTTCTCACTGCACTAACTTTGACCCCACCGGGATGGGGCAGGAAGTATGGAAGGACCTCCTGGAGGACGGCCGCCTGGACTCCCCTGCAGGTAACAGCAGCGAGCACTGCACCCTGGGCCCCTGTCGCCCCCTGCAGGGCACTTACTGTAACAATCCCCCCACAGGTGCCAGTTCTCCCACCGTGAAAGGTCAGAAGACGGCGGCGGCGGTGGCGGCCAACTGCGGAGTGACCTCGGGAGGGCGAGGCACCCTGGAGTTCTGTCTCTGCTGGGATATGCCTAGGGTCCGCTTTGGTTCTGGAGAGAAGGAGTATTCCAGGTATCCGATCCAGTATTCTGGCCCTGAAAGCCGCAGCTTCTGCCAGCATGCCCCTCATCTCCCTCTCGTTCCCTGCAGGCGCTACACCCGCTTCTATGGCAGCGAGGGGACAGCCGCCCCAGCCCTCTGTCTCTACAGCCTATCCCACTATGAGGAATGGGAGCAGAAGATCGCGGCCTGGCAGGAGCCCATCCTGCAAGACAGGTAGGTGGAGATGTCCTGCTACTGAGCGCTGGGGTGTGGTCACAGTGTGTCAGTGCAGCCTGCAGTATAGATAGGTGGAGATGGCCTGCTACTGAGCGCTGGGGTGTGGTCACAGTGTGTCAGTGCAGCCTGCAGTATAGATAGGTGGAGATGGCCTGCTACTGAGCGCTAAGATGTGGTCACAGTGTGTCAGTGCAGCCTGCAGTAATAGATAGGTGGAGATGGCCCGCTACTGAGCGCTGGGGTGTGGTCACAGTGTGTCAGTGCAGCCTGCAGTATAGATAAGTGGAGATGGTCTGCTACTGAGCGCTGGGGTGTGGTCACAGTGTGTCAGTGCAGCCTGCAGTATAGATAGGTGGAGATGTATACATCTGTATAGATGATCATGGGGGTCACAGCCCTCCTCACGCTGTATACATCTGTATAGATGATCATGGGGGTCACAGCCCTCCTCACGCTGTATACATCTGTATAGATGATCATGGGGTCACGCCCCTCTTCACGCTGTATACATCTGTATAGATGATCATGGGGGTCACGCCCCTCTTCACGCTGTATACATCTGTATAGATGATCATGGGGGTCACGCCCCTCTTCACGCTGTATACATCTGTATAGATGATCATGGGGGTCACATCCCTCCTCACGCTGTATACATCTGTATAGATGATCATGGGGTCACGCCCCTCTTCACGCTGTATACATCTGTATAGATGATCATGGGGGTCACACCCCTCCTCACGCTGTATACATCTGTATAGATGATAACGGGGGTCACACCCCTCTTCACGCTGTATACATCTGTATAGATGATAATGAGGGTCACACCCCCTCCTCACGCTGTATATATCTGTATAGATGATAATGAGGGTCACACCCCCTCCTCACGCTGTATACATCTGTATAGATGATCATGGGGGTCACACCCCCTCTTCACACTGTATACATCTGTATAGATGATGATGAGGGTCACACCCCTCTTCACGCTGTATACATCTGTATAGATGATAACGGGGGTCACGTCCCTCTTCACGCTGTATACATCCGTATAGATGATATTGAGGGTCACACCCCCTCCTCACGCTGTATACATCTGTATAGATGATAATGAGGGTCACACCCCCTCCTCACGCTGTATACATCTGTATAGATGATCATGGGGGTCACAGCCCTCTTCACACTGTATAGATGATAACGGGGGTCACGCCCCTCTTCACGCTGTATACATCTGTATAGATAACGGGGGTCACGCCCCTCTTCACGCTGTATACATCTGTATAGATGATCATGGGGGTCACACCCCCTCTTCACGCTGTATACATCTGTATAGATGATCATGGGGATCACACCCCCTTTCACGCTGTATACATCTGTATAGATGATCATGGGGGGTCACACCCCCTCCTCACGGCTGTATACATCTGTAAGATGACATGGGGGTCACACCCCCTCCTCACGCTGTATACATCTGTATAGATGATCATGGGGGTCACACCCCCTCCCTCACGCTTGTATACTTCTGTATAGATAACGGGGGTCACGCCCCCCTCTTCACGCTGTATAATCTGTATAGATGATCATGGGGTCACACCCCCTCTTCACGCTGTATACATTCTGTATAGATGATCATGGGATCACACCCCCTCTTCACGCTGTATACTTCTGTATAGATGATCATGGGGGTCACACCCCCTCCTCACGCTGTATACTCTGTATAGATGATCATGGGGGTCACACCCCCTCTCACGCTGTATACATCTGTATAGATGATCATGGGGTCACCACCCCTCTCACGCTGTATGGTCATCTACGCTGTATACATCTGTATAGATGATCATGGGGGTCACAGCCCTCCTCACGCTGTATACATCTGTATAGATGATAACGGGGATCACACCCCTCTTCACACTGTATAGATAACGGGGGTCACGCCCCTCTTCACGCTGTATACATCTGTATAGATGATCATGGGGGTCACACCCCTCCTCACGCTGTATACATCTGTATAGATGATCATGGGGGTCACACCCCCTCCTCACGCTGTATACATCTGTATAGATGATCATGGGGGTCACACCCCTCTTCACGCTGTATACATCTGTATAGATAACGGGGGTCACGCCCCTCTTCACGCTGTATACATCTGTATAGATGATCATGGGGGTCACAGCCCTCCTCACGCTGTATACATCTGTATAGATGATAACGGGGATCACACCCCTCTTCACACTGTATAGATAACGGGGGTCACGCCCCTCTTCACGCTGTATACATCTGTATAGATGATCATGGGGGTCACAGCCCTCCTCACGCTGTATACATCTGTATAGATGATCATGGGGGTCACACCCCCTCCTCACGCTGTATACATCTGTATAGATGATCATGGGGGTCACACCCCTCTTCACGCTGTATACATCTGTATAGATAACGGGGGTCACGCCCCCTCTTCACGCTGTATACATCTGTATAGATGATCATGGGGGTCACAGCCCTCCTCACGCTGTATACATCTGTATAGATGATAACGGGGATCACACCCCCTCTTCACACTGTATAGATAACGGGGGTCACGCCCCTCTTCACGCTGTATACATCTGTATAGATGATCATGGGGGTCACAGCCCTCCTCACGCTGTATACATCTGTATAGATGATAACAGGGATCACACCCCTCTTCATACTGTCCTTGTCTCTCCTCCTCCAGCCTTCTGCCGTCCTGGTATAAATCCGCCCTGTTTAACGAGCTCTACTTCATGGCGGACGGCGGCACAATCTGGGTGGAGGTCGCGGCCGATGAAGCTGATGACGAACTCCTGAAGTCGGGGAGAACATCAGATGCCGGGGATGAGGAGTCTGCTCCGAGAATATGGACGCTTCGCTTACCTGGAAGGTAGGACCCCGAAAACAAGCTATACCAATATGTACTGTACCCCAACATACCCCTCCCTATACATATATAATATATATATATATATATACTGCACCCCAACATAGCCCTCCCTGTACATATATATGTATATATACTGTACCCCAACATCCATCCCCCTGTACCTCTATATACCTGGTACTAGGTATTCTCCTCCCTGTACATATATATATACATATTTACTGTACCCCCAACATCCATATACCTGGTACTAGGTATCCACCTCCCTGTACCTCCTATATACCTGGTACTAGGTATCCACCTCCCTGTACCTCCTATATACCTGGTACTAGGTATCCACCTCCTGTACCTCTATATACCTGGTACTAGGTATCCACCTCCATGTATATGTGTGTATATATATATATATATATATATATATATATACTGTACCCCAACATCCATATACCTGGTACTAGGTATCCACCTCCCTGTACCTCTATATACCTGGTACTAGGTATCCACCTCCCTGTACCTCCTATATACCTGGTACTAGGTATCCACCTCCCTGTACCTCCTATATACCTGGTACTAGGTATCCACCTCCCTGTACCTCTATATACCTGGTACTAGGTATCCACCTCCCTGTACCTCTCTATACCTGGTACTAGGTATCCACCTCCATGTACCTCCTATATACCTGGTACTAGGTATCCACCTCCCTGTACCTCCTATATACCTGGTACTAGGTATCCACCTCCCTGTACCTCTATATACCTGGTACTAGGTATTCTCCTCCATGTATATGTGTATATATATATATATATATATATACTGTACCCCAACATCCATATACCTGGTACTAGGT